>NW_017804576.1:1270424-1286253 GCF_001625305.1 Branchiostoma belcheri | reverse complement strand
GTTCCGAAATGCCTATGTTCCGAAATCTATATGTTCTGAAATGCCTATGTTCCGAAATGCCTATGTTCCGAAATGCCTATGTTCCGAAATGCCTATGTTCCGAAATCTATATGTTCTGAAATGCCTATGTTCCGAAATGCCTATGTTCTGAAATGCCTATGTTCCGAAATGCCTATGTTCCGAAATGCCTATGTTCCGAAATGCCTATGTTCCGAAATGCCTATGTTCCGAAATGCCTATGTTCCGAAATGCCTATGTTCCGAAATGCCTATGTTCCGAAATGCCTATGTTCCGAAATGCCTATGTGGCATTGGAAAGACTCGTGAGGCTGTAAGACAGACGACTCGAACGTCAAACCTTTATCTCTTCCTAAAGCATGTTTTTTTTTTGTTATATGTATCTGTTTCGCCTGTAAAATCATAAACTAACTTAAATCAAATAAAAAAGGATATGTTAAAACTACAACATTCAGTTAATGTCTGATTTAAATAGCAGTCTATTTCTGTATATTTAAGGCCCTTCAAACCTCCCTTTCCTTCTCTTCTTGACGAAAACTGTCAACTTTACAAAACATCACCTTCTTTCCTAGTGGCTCTGGCGTAGTCGCGACCTCAGCAGGGAAGCGGCATCAATCGGCAAACCGCAGAAACACCACTTAATTCTGAGAACAGGGCACGGCAGCCGCACTTCCTAACGGTAGAAGTCATCCAAGGTCAATATAAAGGGAGAGAACGATTGCAGAACTTTATTAGCCTCTGCCAGGAAAGAGTAGAAATAGGCCAAATAGACAGATAACATGCCGGGGGAGTTGGTCCGCTAAAGGAGTACAGTTTGCCGCTCCCGTTCTGACGCCTACATTTGTAGCTGAACGAAGACGAAAAGAGTACAACATGTGTCCCCCATGCCTGTACTGTATCTGTATATCGGTATAGCCGGTATAAACGCCTTTCGGCGTAAAACACCAGCTTCGCAGGCACGCGTTACGCCGAACGACCTGCTACGCCCAATCTCTGCACATTTGATTGCAGGAGTTCGTTGTTTAGGCTTTCTAGTAGTGATGCCCCAACTGTGCTTGGTGGCTAATCTCCAAGCAGATCCTAGGGTGGCAAAAGTATCAAATTGACCATGCAGTATCCATTGGTCAGAGATGGTCCAATACGCCACCCAAGGACCCTCCGAGGCTCTGGCCAATGGATACTGCATGGTCAATTCGATAGTTTTGCCACCCTAGGATCTGCTTGGCCAATTGGAGATTACTTGATGGTCCTTGATGGCAGTTAGCTGCCGTCCTACTCTCCAAGCAGAGGTTGTGGGGAATGATAGTTACTTTTTTATATATGGCCGTTTTTTTTGTCCTGATCCCCACCCGTCGGTGGCTAATGGAGCTTCTCTGGCTAATGGATACTGTCTGGCCAATTTGATACTGTCTTTTTGCCACCGAGAGGGATCTGCTTGGAGATTACTGCCGTCCGTCTTGGCGTGTTTCCATCCCGCCCAGCCCGCGGACGCCCGGGCTAGTTACCGGCTAGTTACAGGGGCGCCGCCCGGCCGGACCAGTTACCGGGGCGCCAGCCGAATCAGCGCGGCGGCTCCAGCTGGCTGACGACGCGAGCTTCCCCCGGGCTGCTCGATCGGCGGACGGGAAATTACGACGTGCTTTTGTGGCGCCGGAAAAATGTTTTGCAAACACGTCCTTACCTTACGCACAGGCCACGCGAGGTCCTTGCCTCGGTTGTAGGGAGGGACTCCCGTTTACACCGAGCTCTGGACAGGCTATGCTATATAGAGACTAGTACTCTTCCGGCGTCTTTTCTTGTCATTGCCCTAAACCACAATATTATCTATTTATCTGTTTACTGGTTTGGCTGTTCAAGCTCACAGCCAGGGCAGCCCAACTAGCCAGTGGCTATCATAAAGGGCTTGCCCTGCTGACAAGACATGGCAAAACATTACAGTAACATAGAAGGTGGCTTAACAATCTAGTACATTATTCTATGTAAATTAAATTTAAAACGATATTGTTTCATACTGAAGTGTACCCAAGAGAGAGATATGAATCCAAACTTCAACGTTCTGCTCTTAAGTGGAATCGGAAGAAATAGCCATTCTTCAACCGAATCATTAACTGTAAGTCATGTAAGTGAACAAACTGTAAGAGGACAATTTCATTCGGCGAACTCGGTCTAATATTCGCCAAGACCCAATTTAATTCGACTAAAGGGTCTCCAGACTCTTCTAGTTCTTTTGCTGTGACCCTGTCTCTTTACGAGAGCACGACCACTACTACGATATTGATTGAAACAAACACTAATTTCAAGACGTGGCGAAAAATAAAGTCAGTCGCAACAGGCTATACTACAGTAATGGCCTTGGCCTCTAGTTTTTTTCCACACGCGGATACAAAGGAAGAACCGCCGAGTCCAGTAATCTGAGGACATCAGGTGAGGAAGTGCGACCTGCGGTACAAATATAGCACGTGAAACAACAGGTTCATTAGGACTGTGCTAATACTGGTGGGAACTCGTCCGCATGGGTCCTCTGTCCTTCCGTGTGACGTCCTTCTGCACGTGTGATAGCCTAAAACAGGCCTCTGGGCAAGCTGATCTCTAGCCTCTACCAGGCTTCAGAAGCGTCTGAAAGAGGGGAACATGCCAGGGGAGTTAGTCTGCTTAAGCAGCAGCCAACTTTTAAGCGGCCCAACTCCCCCAGCATGTTATCTGTAATTTGGTCAATTTCTACTCTTTTCAGTCATTTCTGAAGCCTGGCAGAGGCTAGCCCACAACAGGCCTCTGGGTGAGTTGATCCAGCCTATTAAAAGCAGGCTTTTTGGTGGGGCTTGAACCGTGAGCAACAGGGAGGCACAAGTGACCAAAGACAAATTTTATATACCCTGGATGCCAAACTCGTTCTTCGGGCGGCAAGAGCCTTTCGCCCGCCGGTCTAAATTACTGCTACGGGGGAGTCTAGCCCGGGGGGAGTTTGGCCGCCCTCCAGGCCGATATACTCCTCTGCGGGCGAAGTACCCTGGCTGCCGAAAAAAACGGTTAGCGGCCTGTAAACTTGGCTGGCACCTAGGGTAAATTTTATACGAATTTTACTGAGTAAACACTAAAAGTAGGAATTAGCTCCAAATTCGTGCGACCTTTATCTGCGTAAAAACGGAAGTAACACAAAATCATCAGCTGTCTAAATCATTCAGTGAGTGCATTTTTAATCACCATTACAATTCTACACATTATGTAACATAGGAACAAAACGACGAACAAAGCAAACAAGTACTATGTACTTTTTATTATTTTCCCTCTTGCACATCGCTTTAATACAGAAAGGAGCAACCAATTATGATACATTGTCCATATGAACCGCTAACGTTATATTATGTAAAGTACACCATCAAGTACGTATGGTATGGTATGGGGACTGTACATGTACGAATCATACAAAGGAAAACAACCGTAATACTATTACACAGCTTTGCAACTGGATATGCCCATTATTGCTGCCCAGTGGAGGAAGCTAAGTACTTTGGATAATACAATAATGAGACGCTTCCTGCGCTGATGCGTGTGTGTACGTGCGCGGGAACGGCAGGGGAGGGACTACACAGCAGCGAGGTGCAAGAAAATAGGCTTGCTTGGGAAGAACTGCGGAAAGAGTGGATTGATGGAGGAGTAGAGGAAATAACTGACTCCATTGGCGCTCTCTATGGCAAACGTTACTGTGTTTTTTTGTGGCAGACGCCAGAGCAGCTTAGCCTCGTACGCAGACTTTCTTGAAGGCCCGATGAAGCCCTCTCCCCATACACAGCTCTCCCCTCCAAAAGAAAGTGCCGAACTCGTACTCTCCAAGCAGAGGTTTGGGTTTTGGGGGTATTTTTAGTGTGTTTTTAGGCTTTTTTTTTGGGGGGGGGTTCTCTTTTTGCACTGAATTGTTTTTCCCACCAAACCCAAAGTTTGGTTTGGTGGGAAAAAAAATTCAGTGCAAAAGAGAAACCCCGAAAAAAAAGCCTAAAAACACACTAAAAATACCCCCAAAACCCAAACCTATGCTTGGAGAGTACCGAACTCGTAGAAACGAACTCTGGCCGCTAGAAAGTCTGCGCAGTTACAGTACAGTTCCGTGGGAAACAGCTGTTGGATGACGCAGGGGTGAGAGAAAGAAGTTAAAGACGCGTTGTTGTACACATTACAGAAATGCTTAGAAGTACACTAGGACAGACGGAAGAAGGACCAGGAGACTTAGCAGTACTGCCCCATGCAAGTCTCATTGCGCACCACTATTATGCTCGGGAGGCGTCAGTTTTAGCATCACTGTTGTGAACACAGCACAGAGAATCGACCAAAAGAAAAAAAAATTATCAGCTCATTTTCCCTCTTTCTTTGGCAAGAATTCAGCGATGGAGACATTTCTGAAGCGATCCAACACGATGTTAGTTTAGATGTCAAGCTGGGAAGGTGCCTCACAACAGAAACGCCACCTAACGACCTGTACAAGTATTACAGTACGAATCAACACAATGCTAGTATTACTTGCTGCTAGACTATTGCATTTGGAGGGTTATTATATGTACCTGAAGCAAAGCTATGCGAGATAATATTTTAATAATATACAATTCAACTTTGAGATTAAGGCTAACATCTCCACAATATCCTTGTGACAAACCGTTTGTCCATCATAATCATGACAGGAGATATCAAATGTTACCATGGCCACCCAGTGACCTTGTTTAACCTCTCATGGACCAAAAAAAATATCTTCATGCACAAATCCAATATACAGAAATGGGTACAATGGAGGACACGTCTGAGCACCCAGGAATATTGCAGAATCATTATATAAATCTCATACATGACGCGGGGAGGGGCAGTGGTCTTCTGCAGATAAAGGACAGGCACAGCCGGAGAAAAGGCACCTTTGGTACAACATGGAAAGACATTTGGAATTGCCTCTGTTTACTTAAAGGCATCCAATGCAATTTCTGGGCGGTAAAACTGGATTTTCTAAGTCAATTTTCTGGTCATTGGTTCTCTCATTTACAAAAATGGTAGCAAACATAAATGTTGATATAAAATAGATCCAGAAATTTTTGTTTTGTTTTGGCACCTTGAAATTGCATTGGATGCCTCCAAGATTTGTAAGATTCACACAGTAAGGCTACTTCATCCCTGTACCTTCAATGTCATCACATTACTCCAGGCACTTAAACTGTAACCCATGATGAGGGTGGTAACTATGTAGGCACATAGCTAGGGGATAGTTGAAGTACAGCACAGGTGGAAACAGAGGGAAGGTACCCGTGTACTAAGTTGGGAAACTTCACCACCAGGCTATACCCTTAGGCCACACCAATTTAAGTTGTTGGTTCTCGGATTCGCCCCCTTCACTATTTTCTGATTTGCCACAAAAAAAAAAAAAATTCAGGCTCTGAATCAACTCAAATGCTCATATTTTGGGTCCAACAGTTGCAGGAAGTCCCTTCTCTTCAGAGTTGTTACAGTTATCCCATCTTTCAATGCAGTGGTTTGATTAAAAGTTTGAAATTCATTGTTTGAATTACAAACCAGCTTGGTATGTTGACTTCATGGCTCCTATCATAACATTTGGGGCTTTCTAGGATGTCCAGGTCTGTTTTCGTTTCAATTTTTCTCCCTATCGCTTCATATTTTTCTGAAAAAATCCAACAAATCCGATTGGTGTGGCCTTAGGCAATCCACCCTGCTCTATGTCGTTACTGGGCACTACAGAAAACCACTTCCCCTCCCCTAAAGTACAAGACTGACAAGTCTACAGCACCTGTCTGACTTGTCCCAACAGCAGCAGCTGCCTGCTACAGCCACGCCGCTGCTAGTTAGCATTAACTATGCACTACCAGGCCTGCAGCACCTTAGTATATATCCACCAAACACATAAATACCAAATGACCACTGGATATATCAGTATTATGAAAATATAAACTGGAAGATGGGAATAAAAATAAATGTTTCTGGATACCAATGAGCTAGGAGTTACAGGTGATGTGTACACATATATATCTACTCTTCTTTTTGTCAAACACTCAGACAAAATGGTTCAATACTTGGAGCAGTACAAAGTTTACAAATGTATGAAATCACTACACGTAATAAGGCAATACCCTAGTCCTGACTACCCTCTACAATCCCAGCTATTCACATATATACTGCTCAACATTGGAAACTTACTTATTCTAAACCCCCAGTCATGATATGTTACCAGCAGAGCTGGGGTATCAAAATATATGTCTGATTTACAAAAATCTCTCCCAGTTTTTTTTATCTCTCAATAAATCTCTACTTCTATCATAAACCAAAATACATCGGTTCCATCATATACATTTGCTGTCGTCCATCTTGGCTCCCGTATCAGACATGACCTGAGTGATGGCTGGATTCCTACTCACGTTTCTCAACCTTTCCTGTTCCATACATGTACATACATCCTTACTTAAGGCCACGTAGGCTGGTCTCATTGCTCCACAGATGTCACAAACCCTGGCCTGGGTGCCATCCAACTTGTATTGGCAACCCTGAAAATTTTGCCGTTACAAATCGGATGCACCCAGGCAACCCACACCCAACACAAAGCAGTGGAACAACAGGAAAACATGATGTGAGAGAAGCAGCACATTGCATTACAACATAGCTATGTTCTCCACATTTTCAAGTTGCCCTGACTCCTTCGTTTTGCTTTGGAACATCTGAAACACAATACTACGAGAGGCCTTAGTTCTGCTTGACTGATACAGTAAGGGATGGGGTATGTCTGAGTTAGGGTTGTACCCTAGCCTGTCCATGACGTACCTGGATGTAAACTTGTTCAAATTTAGATAATGGAAATAGGATCGCCCATCCCTAAGACATTTTTCCATCCAAATTCAGGAACGATTCTTTTATAGCCATGATTATAAAACGTTGGGTATCTGTCTGACACAACCTGTATCTGCAGCTATTAAAACGAATACAGTATTTCGCCTTATGACACATTTTCGTCTTTCCCTCTAAAATGACTTTCTTCTTTCGTAGTAAGATAGTAAAAATATACAGCTACCCTACTTGTCTGTTCCCTGCCTTGATCAACAGGCAACGTTTGGTTCATAAAAACTAACCTCTACACCCCTTCAACAAAGGCGGCAATGGAACGGTCGACAAGAGCACTCTGGGAACAACAGTTGTGTACCGTCGGCCACGTCACTGCATTTCTAACGGCCTGTGTTGTGATGACAGCCCTGGAGAGAACTTGAAACAGGCTGTTCTTCTGAATCACAAGTTGCCACGATCTGGGTTCCCAGAATGCCTCATCCATGGTGGTCTCACGTTGTGCACAGTTTTGGTCACTGTCCCAAATCGCTTCTTACTGCCCTGGTCAAGAGACAACCACTACACCCACGCGCACGGAAACACACCCCTGGTCACAAGAACTCCTGCTCCAGTTCGTACACCGTGGGTCTGCGCTTGTCCTTCTTGGGGCTGTGTCTGACCAGCGGCTGGGTCCCGTCCTGACTCTGGCCCTCCATGTCCATGTCCAGCAGGGTCTTTTCGATCTCCCGCTCGATCTGCGCACGCGTCATGGGCACCTTGGGCGAGTAGATGACGTCGCCCGGGGCGGGGCCCACATTGACGGGCGTGCCGGGGCTCCCACCCGCGCTGGTGGCCCCGGGAGACGTGATCTTGGTCTTGGCGGTCGGGCGGGGTCTGGGGGTGATGTCGAGAGTCTTTGGGCGCTCCAGCTGCTGGGAGCCGAGGTTCCGGCGGGGCGGCGGGGGCTCGGGGAGACGCCACGGGCTGGAGTCCCGCGGGCCGGGCCGCCCCGAAGCCACCGACTCCCGCACGGGATGTCTGGCGGACGTGTGGTTGGTCAGCTTGGCCGCTGTGCCTTCTGTCTGGCAGGTTTTGGTGGCCTGCGACTGCGTTGCACCTGGAGATACGAAAGTTTTTGAACACAGAAAAACAGAATGTTAGGAAAAATCAGTTTTTCTCCTCCAAGATTTAGCATCCTTGAGTGACATAGACTACAATCATTGCACTACAACCTCAGCAAACTTTACAACTATAAAACCAGATACACCCATGTATAATTTCATTTCAGATTGGTGAATGATTGAATATGAAAGTTCTTTTACAACCACTTCTTTGCAAGAGCTGATCTTCATGAAGATGACAACGGCTCTTGCAAAACATGATATGTACAGTAAGTGCAAGTTTACAACAAATACAGAAAGTTTCTGTGGAAGCAGACTGACCTTTGGCTGACTGGCCAGGCAAGGCCCCTCCCTCCTCGTCTTCCGGACTGGACGTCTGTGTGTACACGCTGGTCCGCTTGGGCGGCACGGGCGGTATGACCGGCGTCTGCGGGCTTGTGGGGCTGACCCAGGGGTCTGGGGTGCCCGGATCTCCGTCCGGCGTTCTGCGACTGTTGTACCTTTGGCTGGAGCGTCTGGTATTGCCGTTTTCGTACTCCTCGGACGTCGTTCTCCTCTGCCCGTACTCCTTCCTCCTCGAACTCGCCACGTTCCACTTGTCGACGTCGTAGTCGCCCGACGGAGTCCGCCTGTGCCCGGCCCCGCTCGTCCGGCCGGTGTCGTACTCTCCGGAGGGCGGCCTGCGGTAGCCGGTCTGTGCATAGCGGCTGACGTGGACCCTCTCTCTCTTAGCAGCATCGTACCCATACTCCCCCGACGGCGGCCGGCGCGAAGGCGGCTTCTGTGCATAGTTACTGCCGTTCCCGCCCCAGCGAATGGAGTCGAAGTCCCCCGAGGGCGGCCGGGACGGCGGTCTCCTCTGCGGAGAGAACTGGTTCTGCTGCGCAGCGGCGGGGCTGGCGTCGGTCCAGCGGTTCGCGCCGACCCACTTGCCCTCGTAGTCCCCTGAGGTGGGCCGTGAGCCCGGCCGGGAGGGCGGCTTCTTGGTGGTCGCGCCCGGCCCTTGTCCAGCATAGGGCCAGTTGCCACCCGGGGATACCGCGTCGCTCGCCCGGTGCTCGTACTTCTGCCCGTACTCCTTCCAGCTCTTGACGTCGTAGTCGTCGAGGGACTGGGAGCGCCGGTGCGCCCGGGGCGACCGGTCGAGCTCGGTCCACTTGTTGGTGACGATGTGGGCGTCGTTGAACATCGGGTTCTGCTTGGTCGGGGAGTCGAACACGGGAATCTTCTCGTTTGGCAGCAGCGACCGGGTGGACTGGTTGTCGGCGGCGTCCGGGGACGTGGAGAGGGCGATGAGCCGTACTGAGGTAGAGTCGGGGGAGAGGGCCGAGGGGATTATTGCATCTGGGTCGGGCTTGTTGGACAGTCGGGGGGGGCTGGAGCCGAAGTTGATGATGGAAGCCCTGTGGGGGGTGGAGGAGCGGCTCTTCCGGCCGCGGCTGCCCTTGTTGTGGTCGACGTCGGCCGTGGGTGTGGCCCGGTCGGGCGAGTCCAGGCTGGCCAAGTACGACGGGGAGTTGGTCATCCGGATGTCGAAGCCCACCGCCACACTGGCCAGGATAGCTGCGCACTCGTACAGGGCCTGGTCGCTCTTCTTACGCTGCACAAACAAACAAACAAACACATAAATCATAATGACAGTTCATCTGTGTTGATAGTAATCATAGTAAACTTTATTTCAACATAAGGGTTACACAGATTTATTAGTAACCAATCACTTCCAAACATACATAAATCTTTGAGGAGACTGTGAAATTATAAGATTTTGGCCCCCTACTTTTTTAATACTTATACAGAGGGTTTGTGCCTGCAGTACCTGAAAGAATCGCTTGAGGCTGTTGGTTGGCGTGATGCTGGGAGAGCGTGACTTCTCGGTGTCCTCCTCGCTGTTCTGCCGGTACGGCAGGTCGATGTAACCCGATCTCCGCTTGATCTCGCCGCCCAGCTCCTCCGGCCACTCATCGTCATCGTAGTCTGCAGGGAACCGACAACAGGTCAGCTTAAACTCTCCTCTTATATGGTCAAACCCCATAATAGCTTGACCAGAATAGTATAGTATAATAGAATAGTAGTTACCATGTTTCTCTTACATATTTACATGTATGTATACTCCTTGCTAGAATGTAGAACTTTATTTTAGTATATGGTTTTATACCACTCTACATTCTGTACTCATTGTTGTTTTCAATATCTGTTTGCAATTAGCCTCTGGGCAAGAATTTGCAATAAAGCTATTCTATTCTATGTGGTTATTGAAATTTATGAACTTGACATATGTACGGTCTTGCAGCCAACCGGTAACATATAGTCAGCTGAATTGCCCTGTTGACAAAATAATAGGATAACAGGTGACATGGATAGCTAAGAATTACATTTGTTGTAACTAACATTTCATTAAAATAAACTTTACTCCTTTGTTCTACCAAACACTAGGTGTACTTGTACATCAATGACAGACTAGGGCAGCAAGGAGAAGGTGTAAGCACAACTACACTTCCACTTCAATGCATTTTACAGAGTCATCAACGATACAAAGACAAAGACTGCAGACTTGGTGCCAGTGTTCCAGTGGTTTACAATTGACAAGACCAGCTTGTTAGCACAGGCAGTAAGAGGCAGTCTTCTTTTCAACAGTGGTGATACACACCTGTCTCTTGCACACTCTTAATATTGGGGGCAGGAGGGTAGGACTTTAATGTCAGGTTCTTCCCCAGAGTCGGCGCGCTCGTGGACCAGAGCTTGTTGCCTTCCGACATGGACCGTAACCTCTTCTCCTTCTCCTTCTGATGCACCGAGCTGGGGCCCCAGGTCTTCCCCTTCCCGGGTTTGTTCACTGGGGGGAAACACACAGATGTCAGTACACATACTGTCAGCCAGTCTCAATAGACGTCAAAACACACACATCCGGTCCAAACTGCCAAAGAAAATGACTAAGGGGGCTTGTAAAATCTGGTCTATGTGGACAGGTGGTAACTATAGATAGTATTCTCAATGCATGTGTCTGTGGGAAAAATGATCTAAGGGACCACTGACAAGTGGTCATATTGGCTAGGTGGTCTTTATGGTGGTCACTTGTACAGGCTTGACTGTACTTTACCAGTAGAAGAAATGTAACATCTTCTCAATGCTCAAAGCTGCCTAATGGCAGGTTAGCCTCTAGCTTAACTAACTTTGTTTTGTTATACAGTATGTAATGTGTAATACAGGAAACCAACAATTTGCTGCCTATGTTCCATGTGTATTGTGTTGTTGGACTTTGAAACTAAACTAAACCAAATTACAATACCAGGGTTCTAGCTAGCGCTAAGTAGCGTAGGGGCCCCCTACACTATAATTTTCACCCCCTACGCTAAATTTCGCCCCCTACGCTATAATTTTGACCCTCTACGCTAAATTTTTAATACAGCATAGGGGCATTGTGACTGTATTTCTTTGTTCAAGAATGCCAGATCAAATGTGAAAAATTACCAATCAAGGATACATTGTATATACCATAGAAATAACATTTTTTCCTTTGGGTATCCCTCAAATGGTCCCTTTTTTAGCTCAATTTTTTAAAAGCTCCGCCCCATCCCCTCTCTTGGTCGCTTTGTTCACTTGACATGCGGCCAGTACCACTACGCTAAAATTAAATCCTAGCTAGAACCCTGGATACTATATGGCCGTTCAGACACGTACAGACGATGGCCCTGAGGCGAGGGAAGCTGCCGGGGCTGACGGTGGCGGCGCGGGGACCGTTGGGCCGGTAGTGCTTCTCCTTCCCATCAACAGTCGGCGCTGATCTCAGTACCGTGATCTTGTGCTCAAAATCTGCAACATGGAAACAAACATATCAACAACTGCTTACATCAAGTACTTAGGCAGGTTTTCTTTCATCCTTGTTTGACAAGTTCCATCATTGTTCTTGCCAGCTTGAAAGATGTTTTTCTGTCATCTCAATTTCATTTGATGCAATATCATGTTGACCTTCTATTTCTTGCATTTTGCAGGGCAAATTTTGCTGGTAGACTAGGTCAATGACATCTCTGATCTCTTTCCGTATCTTTGCATGCTGAGTTTAGCCTTTTTGTTTGTCATGAGAAGCAAAATTCCATGAAACGACAAAAGGCAGGCACTGGCTAGAGCACTGTAACTGTCAGAAAGTGGACAAACAACTTTGACTGTAGATGTGGCTGGGCCTTCACACATTGGACTTGGAAGCAGTGTTCGAAATACCTGTCTGCAGTCTGCAATCTGCAGATAGATTTTCAAGATTGCAGAAGAAAAATTTATACAATCTGCAATTTTGCAGCAGGAAAAATTGGCACTTGGGATTTTACGCTTTTGGCCCCAAGGACAGACAACACTTCAGGAGCTTCTTCACTAATTTGCATCAACCTTGTCTTGACTTGTTTATCTTTTGTTTCCTTTTGGACTTCCAAAAATTTGTCTTCACTAATTTGCATATGAATCAATAGTTCATGCTTATAAACCTGCAAGATTGTAGTATGGAGGCTTGTGTATTTGCAGAAAGTATTTCCAAATTGCAGAACAAAATTTTTACTCTTCTGCAATATTGCAGAGCGCTGAAAAAAAAGTATTTCGACCACTGTGGAAGGTAAGACCTCAATGAGTATAGCTGATAGACATGTAGTTGTATTACCTGAGGGCATGCTGATCCGAGCCTGTTTACTCTTCAGCTTCAACTTGCTCTTCTTGAACTTCCCTTTCCGTTTCCTCACCGGTGGCTTCTCCTCAGCCATCTGAGAAAACAATAAATGGTAAAATTCATCACTGGTGTTCCCTTTTCTATCTCAGCATTCTTGAAACTATTATATAGGCAGGATTCGTAATGCTCGTGCCAATGAGTAAAATTATCTTGGGGACCAAATTGGCCAGGTGGTCCTTATGTAGAGGTGGCCATGTCCATAGATTTGCCTGTATACTGTATAATTGCTCTTGTAGTTCCCGTGTAGTTGCCAGACACAAGAGTGGCTGGCATCCTATTGTGGCAGTTTACAGCACTACGGCGTGCAGTTGTGGAACAATCTCCCTCAAGACTGGCAAACACTGACTCTGACTAAGATATGGACATTCAAACACTGTTTAACACATGTGTAATATGCTACTCGATACTATTCAACCTAATTGTTTGTATGGTGGTATAAGTGTAATTGATATTGATACTAGTACTTTATAACAGTTACTGTTTCTTATCGAATGTTTAACCAGGACTGCCTGGAAAAACAGGTGTCTGAGTGTATCTTCCTGGAAAAATAAATAAGATAATGAACTACCTGCTGTAAAATCATGATGTTGAGCTCCCTCTCCAGCACGTCGATCTCGCGTTCGGCCAGTTCCTTCTCCCGTTTCTTCAGCTCCTCCTCCTGGATCTGCTGCTGCAGCAGCGCGTGGGTCAGTTCCTCCTCGCGGGACCGCAGCTCCTGGAAAAAGGCATGGAATAACATTCACCCATGAGACTAGGATACAGGAGTTTTCTTTTACACAACCAAAATTTCTCACCTAAGTGCTGACATTTCCGTGTCTATCAGGCACCTTTCTCAGTAGACAATGTACAAATCAATCAATGTGCCATTGGACATCATTGGACAATGAGGACATCTACCATTTACTATCAGAACTGCAGACACCTAACATATCACTTCCATTCGTTCATTCTCCTATATACCTGATCTGATGTAGTGTATTATCTGTTTTGCCTACAATACAAATAGTATACAGATATGTTTTTGCAATCAAAGGACACAACGTCTAGCCAGAAATGCCAGAGATTGAATCTGTGACTTCTAGATCTTGTGTCTGCAAGCCTTACAAGTCGACACCACGAGAACCGTACCTTCTCCTTCATCCTGAGCTCGTTGAACATCTGCTGGATCTCGTAGCGCCAGTCCTCCTAAAGTAGCCTGGGTGCCAGACTATTCCCCAGCCCAAACACACACACCCAAGTACCGACACACACGCACACACACACACACACACATGCACGCACTTCCCTCCCACCTTTTCCTTCATCCTGAGCTCGTTGAACATCTGTTGGATCTCGTAGCGCCAGTCCTCCTGCATGTCGTGGAACGATTCCTGCGGCGTGTCCAGGAAGTCCGAGTTGGCGATGTTCTCCAGCTGCACCAGGATTTCGCGGAACGTCGGACGCGCCCGAGAGTCCGGGTGCCAACATTCTGGGGGGGAAGAACGCATCAGTAAGGGCCCATATCACAAAGTCGTACATCGAACAATGATATTTTTCCGTGACAATATCGCTCTGTTTGGGAAGAAACGTGTGGAATAGTTGAATTGTATTAAGAATAAAGTTGTATTAATTGCATTTCAAACTATTGCACCCATCTCATCTAAAATCTTTGACATGCGGCACGATTATTGTGGAAAACCCTGTGCAATGTATGTGTGTATGATGGCGAAAATGATCAACTCATCATGTCAATCACTGTCAGGAATCACTGATTGACAACAGTGTGAACTGACAACTAAAAATTCAGTCTCCAACAAACTTTCCAGTAAACTTTGAGTACTCTGACAGCAACCCAGCACTGACTTAATCAAATTTGTAAGATACAGTCATCCCATATTGCATCCATTTGTCCTCTTTGTGCTACCGTGCCTTTGACTTATGCTCTATCTATAGAATGATTTTACCTTCCAGCAGCTGAGAGAAGGGTGCAGGACATGTGGAAGGGATGGGCAGGGTGAGTTTGTTGACTGCCACGCCGTACGCCACGGCCAGCCCGTCAATCCCCTTGTATGGCACTTCCCCAGTCAGCAACTCCCACAACACAACCCCATAGCTGTGGAGAGGAATATGGCCCTCTTTAAATAATAATAACAATCAACAACAAAACAAGGAACAACACAACCCCACAGCTGTGAATGAGGAACATGGGCTCTTGTTAAAAACAACAAAAAAAAGACAACAACAAAACAAGCAACTCCCATAACACAACTCTATAGCTGTGGAAAGGAGTATGGGCTCGTGATAAATAATAACATCAAAAGACAACAACAACAAAAGAAGGAACTCCCACAACACAACACAACACCAAATCTGTGGACAAGAAAATGGGCTGTTGTTAAACAACAACAGTAGAAAAGCAACAACAACTTTTGCAGTTTGAACCATGTTAAACAATGTACCTCACAACGATAGCTTATATGTACCTATGTTTAAGATTAAAGTGTTGATGGAACATGTGACAGATCAAGCATCTGACAGCTCTATTTGCCTGGCTAGTATGAACTTTGTAACTTATGAAATTCTACTATGATATCTTGGCTAGACATGTTATAAAAGCATATTCCTTTACTGATAATAGATTAGATATTTCATTAGTTTACATCTAAATGCTCTTTTCTTTTGAGGATGAATAAAAGTTGTGCTGTCTATTTTCCAGCCAGAGTTCCCACATTCTGTAGGAATGCCTTCCATTCCACACAGCTGATATGCAGTTAATGAGACGTATCAAGTGTAGACTATTTCCAGCAACAACCTGCTACCAGGAGACAAGCAAGAGGTGTGGCTGATGAATAAAGTGTTTTCCTAGTAATATCTGATACACACGTCAGGCTTAACTGATGATAGTGTTTTAGAAAATAAGACCAAACAATTAACTAGGTTTAGCCTTCTGCATTTTTCAAAAGCCATAACTTAAAAGGAATTGAAATTCAACTCATTATTATGCTTCAATGCTGTCACATGAATTCCATATTTCAGACCTCAAATGGCCACTAACATCATCTAACAAATTGGCTTACTGTTGCTTTAACATAAACTTCTTGAAACATGCATCCTTTGAGGTGGACAGTAACTTATTTATATATTTTAGCAATTAGATTTGGCATCTAATGCCTTAGTAAGGGCAACTTAATCCAAAACGAAGTGAT
>NW_017804576.1:1221486-1269136 GCF_001625305.1 Branchiostoma belcheri | reverse complement strand
TCTACTGGTAAGGGGTGTTGGGTTAAAGGTCAGTCAGGTCGGCAGTAAGGTCACCAGGGACAAGCCCTTACGCTGCATCATTACTAGTCTAGAAACAGCACCATTAGGCTCACATTTCACCCAGGCCAATCCCTGCTGCATCATTACTAGTCTAGAAACAGCACCGTTAGGCTCACATTTCACCCAGGCCAATCCCTGCTGCATCATTACTAGACTAGCAGCAGCACCGTTAGGCTCACATTTCACCCAGGCCAATCCCTGCTGCATCATTACTAGACTAGAAACAGCACCGTTAGGCTCACATTTCACCCAGGCCAATCCCTGCTGCATCATTACTAGACTAACAGCAGCACCATTAGGCTCACATTTCACCCAGGCCAATCCCTCTGCTGCATCATTACTAGACTAGCAGCAGCACCATTAGGCTCACATTTCACCCAGGCCAATCCCTGCTGCATCATTACTAGACTAGCAGCAGCACCATTAGGCTCACATTTCACCCAGGCCAATCCCTGCTGCATCATTACTAGACTAGCAGCAGCACCTTTAGGCTCACATTTCACCCAGGCCAATCCCTGCTGCATCATTACTAGACTAGAAACAGCACCATCAGGCTCACATTTCCTCCTGAACACCTATATGAAGACCTTAGGGCCCATAGACTGTGGCGGATGGGGAGGGGGGCTGTATGCAGTCCTCAAACCTGCCCAAGAAGGCCACCCAGGGGTCCTGTATACAGTCAAACCTGCCCAAGAAGACCACCCAGGGGTGCAAGGTAAAGGACAGGTGAACAGGTGGCCTTCTTGTCAAGTCATTTAATGCTTGCACCTATGGAATAAATTGGAATCAGGAAAAGGTGGTTGTTTGAGTTTAATTTTCATTGATCTCTATATCATAATTATGTATGGTCTAATTGGAAAGGGAAATACACCAGATTTTCAGATTTACATTTCGATTATGTAGTGTTCTAAGAATGATTTTAAGAGCTGGGGGATGCAATTTGCCAAATCCGACATTGTTTCTCAGAATAACATGTCAGTTTTACAATGAACATCTACTGTACTTAATCTAAATTAATGATGACTAATTGGACGGAACACTGATTGGACAGAACGACACAATCATGTTTAATTCAAAATTGATGAAGTTGACCAAAGTTTTACGACCTCAGAAATGCGTGTACATGTATTGGCCATCACGCCTCATTGCAACGCTTCAGGTCGGAACAAGTGTAGAGGAAGTGATGACTGTCATTACGTCCACACTCCCTCAAGATTACAGGACGGGCTGTCTGGGGAAGCCTGCAATTCTATACACACAAAAAATGGTAATCTCATTTCTGAAAGGTATTCAGACAAAATCCTGCAGTGCTGGACCCATGTATGTACAGAACGCTTCCTCTGTAAGTTGTATATTAGGGGAATTTCCTGTAGTGGAAAGCTTCCTTCCATGGGGAGCCTGGCCTGAATCTGGACATTTCCCGACTCGTTTCCTGTCATAATTCTCACTAATAAGCATGACATCATGAGAAGGCATCTGCCCTCTGTCTGCCCTTTGTCCTAAAATGTCGGCCATGGCACCAACTTTACTACCAGCCAAATCATTATTGTGCCTAAGATGTTCTCTATAGGAAACAATTGCAATACTTCGCAAGGTTTAACAACTGATATGCCTACACACAACTTGGCATGACTTGCCTCACTGTACTATATTAACAAAGAAGTTTATCCACCAACTTTACTACTAGACACATCATCACTGCACCTATGTTGTTTTCTTCACATGCAGTACATGTACTTGCAATACTTTGTAAGGCTCAACAACTGATATGCCTACACTGCATGACTTGCTATGACGTACTATAGTATAATAAAGAAGTTTATCCACCAACTTTACTACCAGTACCAGACACATCATCATTGCGCCTATGATGTTCTCTACACAGGCAACACTTGCAATATTCTGCAAGGCTCAACAACTTGATAAACCCACACAACTTTCATGACTTTGATGAAGTTGATCACTTACAATGTAAATGTACTTCTTACTGATGTTTTGCTTTTCATTTATTGAATCCATGATTTGTATTCTCATATGATGGTTAGAAAAAGCAGACTAGAGATTTTTATTTCTCTTTGAGATGTTCCATCCTAAACTTAAGAGAACTGTTTGTTGTTGGCAGATACATTTTTGAGCTCTAGCAGCTGAGTACTTTCTACTTGAGACATGTTTTCTCCCCTCCAAACTCAGGATCCAAACAACAGTAATGAACTGTGACAAACTTTCTAGCAAAACGTGATCCAACGCTCCAGTCAGCAGTCCACACTGTCCCACCCTGCACCCATCATTACCTACACTAAGACATTACGGTGTGGGGTAAACAGTAAATGATTGGTGGTGTTGTGAGTTTGCCCTGACCCCCCGGTCTCTCCTTGACACTCGCTGAGGTGAGGGCTGTTTGCGCACACCTGATGTTTGCACTGACTGCTGACTCAAAATTACTCACAACCAGACCAGTCCTTCGGTCATTTTTATGGTTTATACATATATAAGCCGTCAGGGAGCCCAAATTCTTATCATTTCGAGGTCTCAGCAAGACCTACCCGCATACCAAATATCTAGACCATTCATCTAAGACTTCTCGTGTTATCGTATTTACAGGCACTCACACCCACTCACACACACACACACACACACATGAACACACAGTACACACACACACCCACACTCACACACACACACCCACCCACACACACCCACATACACACACACACACACACACACACACAGTACACACATGAACACACACACACACACACACACACACAAACACACACACACACACACACACACGAACACACACACACCAGCTGTTTACACTGATTGCTGAGTCAAAATTACTCACAAACCAGACAAGGGCTTGAAATGTTTTTTTTCTGCGTCCAGGTAACATTGAAAATTACCTGCACCAGGCAAATTTTTCCTGCACCACTCAGAATTTCGAAAGTATGGATCATACTAAAAACTGTTCAGAAACAGCTAATGAGAATCCACAGACACCTACTTTTGTATAAACCCAATACACGGCCTGATACAGGCAGACATCAGAAATACCTGCACACTTCGAATTTTACCTGTACTAACCTGCACATGCATTTCCAGCCCTGCATACCCTGCCTTCATTTTTTAAAGTTTTTTTTAATGGTTTATGTCTGTTGTAAAACATTTGTTTGTAGAATTGGTCATAACCAACTCTGTCTATGCTAGTCATAGATTATATAAATGTGTGTGTCGCCTTCTTTTTCTTTGAGTTAAACTTAAAAGGCAAGACATACTTGATACTTTATTAGGATAGTTGCAAAAGCGACTGTAAAAGCAACAATGCAGAAATGTACATGTCTCCCTACCTCCATACGTCGCTGCCTTTGGAAAATGTGGATGTTTTGATGACTTCGGGAGCCATCCACGCGTACGTCCCTGCCGCACTCATGCGGGTCGTTCTGTGCATCTCCCTCGCCAGGCCGAAGTCCGTGATCTTCAGCGTCTTCCTGAACAAGTTGTCGGATTGGATCCGCTCGTCTAATAGAACTGCACACGAAAAAGAGAAAACATTCACGTCAATAAAGGTTAGACATCCTGGTAATCAGACACACAAGAAAACAGGTGTCCAAGAAACTAGATAGAGTTTGAAAATTGTCAGACATTTCACATCGCATTCAATGATCAGTTAAGTACTTGCTTGCGGGACTCAGTACATATTTCATAATTCTTTCTTTTGCTCCTAACTGAAAGGAAAATATCACTCAAAGAGAACTTCTATATATACATGTACCTTTCATATAGTTTTCAAACCTTTACCGAAATGGTAACAGGGTAACTACTTAAAGCTGCCTTCCTTGTATAGTCTTGATGGCCATTCCGTCGCCAGTAATGATTGTCATCAATGCAAAATTTTAAGTCTAGACTCTAAAGTTTACAAGAAACAAGCCCCGTGACATGTGTTGAGCACACCACACCTTCAAAATGCTCTTCTTACTAATTACACATTGAACAGACGCAGCGTAGAAAAGCACCTTGTAATTATTCTTTCCTCTCCACTTTGTCTTAATTGATCTGACAGGGAACACTTTGTTCTATTGTAGCGACCTTTCTACCAAAACAAACACGCGCAGAGGGAACAGGACAACACACCTTTTGTTTCGGTACAGAATAGATCTGATTGATACGGCGAGGCGTGTTATCTACTGACAGTGCATTGTTCAGGCTGGATGTGGGGTTCACCTGTGTTTAAGCTGAGACTTGGCTGGTGTGAAATACTACAGCATGTGTCCCTACACATTATACAGTCTGCACTTGTTTTATGTCCAGGGATAAATATACAGTACATACATTGGGCACGTAAGATATAATTTTCCAACTGTCATGGATCAGAACATGTACACACACAGGGTGGGGGTGGTCCTGGGATTCCTCAAGGAATAAAACACTATGGAGAAAAGGTGAAGTGAGGGAAACATTGCTCTTATGAAACATGTATATCATGAATCAAGGAGGTTTAAAAATGACTCTTTAAACCTCCTTGATTTTTTTAACCTCCTTGAATGAGTAAATCTCAACATAGAAAAACTCTAATTCAAGTAAAGCACTGTTCCTATGCTTCAATGTATGTTGAATTAAAGAGGTTTAAAAAATACCTTCAAACCTCCTTGTATGAATACATCTCAAACACAAGAAGTATGTATTTTTGTATTATAGAGACATTTTTAACTCATTGTCTTCCTACATAGGTTTTTAAATTTCAGGAATCCAAGAACCTCTTTGAGGAAGTTACAAACCTAACAAAGTGTCCAATGAGTGGTTTACAGAGCTTACATGTTCAAACTTACACTATGAAAGGTCATGTCATAAGTTATGCTGTCAAGAATAAGAACAGTTTATATAAAGTAAAGCCTGGAAATGTAGACAATGAGTTACAGCAGGGCAGTAACACCATTAAGCTGTTGTGGTTGAGGCCAGCTCTCCAAATAGATCAATCACGGATCACAAAGGAGAAATCTTTCCTGGGACGTCCCGGACAAATTTTGCGTAGGCGGAACAATCGTGTGGGCAGAGCGTGACAAAACGCAGAGGGCTACGGGCGACTCTCTCCAAACTTGTGTGACAAACTCGGCCGGAAGTCCCCCAAAACTGGACATAAAGGACAGGAAGTGGGGTGACCCAGACACACACAGGAGGCTGGAAATACAAACTGTAGTGAGGAAACCACATCTGATGGGCAGGCATGAGCTGGGAGGTGAGACAAAGGAGGATCACAAGTGATATCTGTCGGAGGAAGTCACCCTTCCATAGAGAACTGGACGCACTTATGTTCATAGTGTCAGTTTATAATGATGTACATACAAACAAGATTTATTGATTTTTCCCCACTAAACTGAACATACAAAACAAATTTTGGGAGGTGAGACAAAGGAGGATCACAAGTGATATCTGTCAGAGGAAGTCACCCTTCCATACAGACCTGAAGAAACTTATGTTTATGTCTTGAAAGTTCATCTGTGTTGGTAGAAGTCATTATGAAACAAGTTTGAACTGTAATTTCCAACATAAGAAACACAAGGACTTATATTCATGGTGTCAGCTTATGACATACGATTGATACAAACAAGATTTCTTGACTTTTTTCCCCTTAATAAACTGAATATAAGAAATGGATCTTGGGAGGTACACCTTTGTTTCCATAAAGTTTGTTAAATTACATAAGAAATAGAATGAATCATCAACAAAATAAACAACAGTTCTATGAACATGATACCACATGTACTAGTAAGTGTGTCTGCGAAGCCATTTAGGGTGATTTATTTATAACATGTCAGCTATACAGATACAGATAATGAAAATGTAAGCATCACATATTCAAAAAGTAAAGACGCCCAGTGAGTACATTGTTTAAGTTTTAAAGGCATCCCATGTACACAATTTTACAATTTCAATAGTTTCAAATTTCTATTTTGCCTTCATGAATGAAACGGAAAACAAACAAATAACACAACAGAGCCAGACTTTGTGATTTACAGCATCAGCTGCTCACAACACGAGTTTTGACCTTTAAAAATCATTTAGTGATCAGTTCGGCCAAGCGAGATAGGCGGGCCACGGCCTTGAGATGAAAGGTCAGTACATGTTTAGCAAGACCAGAACAATAGAGTCACCCAAGTCCCTGGCCAGCCGAGCGTGTCCTGTACAGCCAGGGCTCCAAATTCATCTTTGGGAATAGGTGCACTGCTACACCCAACCTAAAAAATTGGGTGCACAAAAAACTTTTTGGGTGCACCATCTCAGATAAAATACGTGGAATGTCAGCAAAAACTATAATTATGTTTCATCTCAAGAAAAGTACTATAACAATGATTGTATTATTTTTTACTGACACTTAGATGTTGTTAAGAAAATGCTTAACTACCATACATTTAACATCTTTACATACGTAAAACCTACTAAAGTATTTAGGTGCACCAGTGTACCCAAATACTTTTGTAGGTGCACAGCTTCAAATCTGGGTGCACTAAGGTGCACATGTACCCAGTATTTCCAGCCCTGACCTGTAGTGTGGAGCAGAGGTAACCAAAGCCTGGGGGGATAAACTTGAGAGACATTGGATAGCTTCTAAGAAATCCTCTCCAATGTGCCCTGACTTTCACAATGGCAGAAGTAGTCTGATTGGATTGTGGTATTTGCTTGGGTCCATTTGTAAATGCAGGGAAAACATAATATCCAAGCAGATCTTTCGGTGGCTTCAAAACAGTAACAAATTGGCCAGGCAGTATCCTATACACCACACAATAAAAGATACCAGTGCAAAAATGAAAGCCCAAGAACACGTCCAAAATAAGCCTAAGCCCAAACCTCTGCTTGGAGAGCAGGAAAAATTCCCAAACTTGGGTAGTGTATGTGTTACTAAGACTATAGTTACTGTACTTTTATCAGTAGTAGTGGCATATCAAACACTGTACTGATTTTTGTTCAAATTTTTGTCATGCTATAGATAATATGGAAATGTAGTATAACTATAAACATATGAAGCAAAATTTAAGGGTGGATGGGAGTATTTCTCTACCAGCTGGTACAAGAATTACAGGCGTGCAGCAGAGTTCAGGACCTCCGTAGGTGTGAGGGTGGGAGGGGGGTGGCAGGTTTGGGAGGGCTGCCAGGGATGGGGCCAGGAGGGCAGGACATCCCACGTTTGGAACAGGGGGGTGGGGTGCCTTAGCCATGTACTGTATACTGTACATAGATAGTAGATCTTGTACATTGTACTTTATTGAAAGCAACAAAAATATATTTATTACCTACACCACCGCACATACAACAATACTGACTGCATCATCCTCAAGGTATCTTCAAGCTACATGTAAAGCAAGGAAAGCTTTGGGTTTTAGCTTTTTAGCTATCACTCTCTTGAGTTATTTGCAGCCTGTTGGGGACACCCCTGTGCTCCCTGTATGTTCTGACATACATGTAGGGTTAGGGGTGTGGGAACGTAGGCTGAGTTGTGGGAGAGTGGGGGCGTCTGAACTGAGTTAGGTGAGTATCCCCCTGTCAGCTATCTGAGGGAGAGGGGACAGTAGTGGGAGGGGGGTGTCATGTCAGTAGAGTTGATCCAGGGGTGACCTGGATCCTTGGTACACCCACATATTACATAGCACTAGCAGTGGTAGATTTACTGCTACACAGAACATGCAGTTTGTTATATACATTATGATAGATAGTAAAGGGAAGGAAGAGGGGGCTCCAAAGGGGGGGGGGGGCTTGGGTGTACCCTGGGTTATCTGGATCCTTGCCTTCACTACACCCACATGTTACATAGCAGGGATAGATTTACTACTACACAGAACATGCAGTTTGTTACATACATACATGTGTTTGAATGCCTGGGCAGGTTTCATCTTCACACAAGTTGTTGGCATCAACAGATAGACTGGAGAAAAGTATTGAAACTTGTTTGATAAAACTGAGGGCTTTTGTTGGAAGACACTCGCATTTTTCTGTAGTTGCCATCTAACTAGTTAACTAGGACTTAGACCTAGGTCGTAATGGGCTTCCGTGTCTTCTGACACATGGGGCAGTGGGAGTTCCAGCAAGTTTGGTCAGCGGCCAGCCTATGTAGGTAACTATGACTCTAGTATGACTAAAATCTATCTTTATCTGTGTAATCATCTTTATCTGAGTAGATTAACCTCCTGGGGCAATGGTAGTGAATCATCCATTACTGGTATGTCACATTCAACTTACGACATCGTAATTTCTGTAATTTGATGTTATTTTGTAAGTCAGGGCTCGAAATTCATTTTTGGGAATAGGTGCGCTGGTGCACCCAACTTAAACAAAATTAGGTGCACAAAAATTACTTGGGTGCACCATATAAAATAAAATAAGTACAGTATCAGCAAAAACTAATTATGTTTAATTTCTAAGAAAAAGTAGTACAGTCAAGAATGATTTAATTATTTTTCTGACATTTAGACTAGGCTGTATACTGCTACACATCTTGACATACTTAAACCTACATTTACAACAAATTTTGGGTGCACTGGTGCACCCACAGAAAAAATATGGGCGCACAGCTCCAAATTTGGGTGCACTAAGGTGCACATGCACCCAGTATTTCCAGCCCTGTAACTTAATGAGTTGGCTAGGAGACCTTCTACCACACAAGTACAGTGCAACATGGAAACATAATTGTCCAGTTCAAAATAACATCAGCTCTTATGCAACGCTGGCTCCATGTCCATGACAAAGCACGACCAGCACGGCGTGTTCCAAAAGGTTCAGCGATGCACAGCTGATCCCTGACAGTAAGGCATGCATGACTGGTGAACAAGGGAAAAACAACACAACAAATGTGCAAGAAGTACTGTATATGATACATTGCAAACCTGTACATCATCCAGGAAATGTAACCATACACATTTATTCTTTACAGTAGTAATAAAAAGATATACATGGTATATTTCTTTTTTTTAACACAATTAGAATACAGTAAAGTAAAATTTTGTGGACAATTCCAACAATATTACAGTAAAAACTGGAAAATTTATTGTGGACATTACTTCCAGATATTTCATGTGACATCCATCACTCTTCTTCAGCGTCACAAAAATTTTGCATACTTTCAACTGTATTAGTATTACTTATGCTTTTGACTTGGTAACAATATGTACTTACATGCATGTGATTACTTCCACTGAAAAAACATGAAGCAGCTAGCGTATAATTAATTGAGGATAAAGGCAATTTTCCCATCAAAATAATGTACTTCAGACCATCCAACACCTGAGAAACCAGGCTATAGGCTCCCAAGAGAGCAGACCCAGCTGTTCTACCCCCCCCCCAGCACATGGGCAGAACTTACTGCACCTGCGCAAAACCCGTATGTATTGTCTATAGCACTTCGGCAGAACGTCTCATATAAGGTCGCATTCATGCATATGCTTGGTTTAACATCCCGTCTGTAGTTTTCAAATGCTATAATGGAAAATACGTTGGCTGCATCAGGCAAAATTCTGACTAATTATCCAACGGAAACCATAAAAAAATCAGGGTTTCGCGCAGGCGCAGTACGTTCTGCCAAGTGCTGCCCCCCCCTGCTGCACCCCCCCCTTCCCCCAGCTGGTAGCAGTGTTACCCATCCCACCCCCTGGTGAACACAGTCCATAAACTCATTACCCCCGACCGAGACTCAATGGTTTGTACCCTGGTGCCAAGGGCCTGGTGGATGGGCGATAATTGCACTCATCATCCTACTCCAGACATCAGTTTACATTGGGGACAACTAGTAGCCTCTGTCAGACTTTGGATGCGGGTGGAACAAGTAGAAATTGGCAAAATGGACAGATAAAACATGCCAGGGGAGTTGGTCCACTAAAGCCTAGTAGTAAAGGAGTGCAGTTTGCCAACTCCCCTGGCATGTTATCTATTTGGCCAATTTCTACTCTTTCAAGTTGCTTCTGAAGCCTGGTAAAGGCTAGCATACTATACCAGTAGTTCTCAGAGGCCAGTATTTGCGAAACAGTTTCATCTGTAAGAAGATATTGGGAAGATAGTTATAACGTTACGTTACCTGACTCATTCAAATGGATTAAGGATAATTAGAATAACATCCAACATATGAAACAAACTTATCATATGTGGACGTGTAAAAATGCTGTTACAAGACAAAGCGAGTCTTCATTTATTCCTGAATGTGCTGACATTGTGACAATAACAGTTCAGGAGGCCATGTTTGTTTGCAGATGTGTTAGCCAACCGACCTGGAATGTTACCTGATAAAAGCACTATCACACTGTACACAGTGTGTGGACATTGGGTTTTTATGATGCCACACTAGAACATGCCTCTATTCTTACGTACTTCCTGCATGGCCCACAAAGTGGACAGGTTCACACATTCCACAGATATTTCAATAAGGAAAGCATTACATCATCACCTTGCTACTCACTAGTGTGATAACCTTGATGATGTCAGATGTTATTGTTGTAGAAGTCCAACGCTTCTCACAACAATGAATGATCATAGAAGTTGTTCCAGTAATGCAAAGTAAAAAAAAGACAAGACTGCAATTTTACCACATGCCTATTTCTATCTATATCTATCAAAATACTTTTATTTGCTATTTCGAATCCTACATTTTGTAGTTGGATCATTCTGAGGCAGCCTCTAAACACGGTGTATATTATGTTCCAAAGTTTTACAACTTTAAACCCGCCTTTCTCCTGCAAGTCTCTACTGTCACTAACAAAAGGTAGTGGACGTTACCTGAAATGTCTGACCGTTTCCAAAATCACATCCAGTTGCTTGAGCTACTGTTTTTTTGGCGTAACTTTTTACCTGGATGTCTAACCTTCACCGAGGTGTCTTACAACTTTGTTTTGTGAAATAAAAAAATCAGATGAAGTACATATATATACATAATAAAAATATGTTATTTTTATTATGTATATATATGTACTTCATTAATCAGATTGATACAGGTTAAGTTTAGGTTCTGATTGTTCTTGTATTTCATATTGTATTGAAATTATGTGCCCTTTGTGTTTTGTCCTTATATGTTGACTCTCTAATATCAGCTTTGCTGCCTTGAGAGTCAGTGTAATGTCCTGTTGCATTTTCAATAAATAAATAAACTAGAGTTCCACGATCTCATACCTTCGCCAAATGATGTTAGCCTTTATGAATAAGAAATATACTAATCACCCTGATTATGCAAATAGGATCCTCAATTGCATGAATTATATCAGTCTGTTGATCATATTCTCCACCAAAAGACAGTCTTATCTTAACAAAGAATGCCATTTTCTCATAAATTATGCAAATGTGGTCCTTATTTGAATAAGTTATGTTTAATTATGTTTACCTTCACTTAACTTTCAAACACCCCAAGTATGAAATTCCAGGCAGTTACCACTATGCAATTATAACATTTTCTCATTAATTATGCAAATTAAGTCTTCATTTGCATAATCGATATTTGCCTGTGTTTCTCTCGTTCTTAATAACATATGTTACAAGCTTGAACTTCCTATCATGGAATGCAGCTGATTTATAGAATTTCCTCATTAATTATGCAAATTACATCAATATTTGCATAATTGTAATATCATTATGTCAAGCATCACTTAAGCTACCTACATACCAAAAATCACGATGATCCATCAATCGGTTCTTGAGTTATCCTCTTTTAAACATTTGTCCCTTAAACCCCCCTGCAGTTCTTGAGCAAGCAACTAGGGGGCTCATACTCATGTCACTTCATCCCCAGCACAAGAGCTATCTACCATCTAAATTTCGTTACCCTAGCATGTCTGGATCATGAGATATCAAACCGGAAGTTCTGCTGCAGTACCATGACAAGCCGCCAGGTGGCCCAAAATCTAATCATTTTGAGGTCTCATCAAGACCTACCCACCTACCAAATATCAAGTCAGTCCATTTAAGCCTTCTCAAGTTATCGTGTTGACAGACACACACACACACACACACACACATACACGAACGCCTCTGAAAACATAACCTTCTTGGCGAAGGTAAAAATCAGATGAGTGGGTGTCCTGTGAGCTGAACTGGGCACTTTTGCTGGTACATGTCGTGTACTTACGGTGAATGACCAGGTCAAGAGGAGTGGCCTACATGTAGTAAATGACTCGTGATTTGCGTCAACTCAAACTCCCCTGAAACAGCGGCGTTAGCCAGGCCTGGGTGAGAAGTCGCCCCACTATTGTTGTCCAGACAGCTATGCTTCCTGTCCGTAAGGTAAATATTGGACAAAGGAACTGAAAGCGCAGGGGCAAGCAGGGGTCAGCAGCGTACATACACCCACACAAAATCTGGTAACAACCGTTTTCACTATTGTCAAAAGTTCCTCTATAACAGTTATAAGGTACTCGACAACCCTCAATATTCAAACTACATGTAACGTGAACTTCTATGTATATACTCTCTATACTAGTATATTATGAGAGCCTTATTAAATCAGTGCTATTGATGAAGTGTTGAAATCTGAGTATGTTGTTGTTGTTTAGTGCGGAGTCAACTTGCACTACAAATAACCAGTGGAACAACATGACCTGTCCATGGAACCCAAAATGACCTTCCCCTGACCCCTTACCCTTGTAGAAACCGCCTGTCCATAAAGAACAACCTTTACAATACTACACCACTCTGGCCAGGCCACATACTGACCTCCACAGTCAGCATTTTTTTAATGTCAATCAATAGAAATGATTAGGACAACTACTGGGAGCTTTAAACTGTGGAATTCAGTGTGTAAATGTCACAAGACTACTTTTGCACAGTATGTTACTATTGTTAGGTCAGCTTTCTTGACATACAAGTGGCATGTCATTGACCTTAAAGCTTTGCAAGTTTGAGTCCTCTATTTTATGTACATAAGTCTGGAGATACTTTAACAAAAGTATATATTTTCTTCTTATCCTTAAGCCTTATATTTGTTATAATAAGTTATATAGACTGGGTCAGCTAGAAATTTTTTTATGAATTTCCCATCCGTATGTTGCACAAATTATTAAGTCAACTGAATGACAATTATGAATAGCTAATTACAACAACCTTTACAGTGGTATTTAGACAGTGGTAATACATGCAACAACCACTTATTTTCATAATGTACTGAGGAATGTTAATGACATTGCCCAAGCCTCATCCCTACAAGGCCGACCACCTTTCAGCACACACTCTGGTGTACCCGCTCAAGCATGTTGTTAATCGTGATTCACAAGTAGAGTTGGACAGGAAATGCCTGGCCCTGGACGGCGTCACCCAGTACATCAACATACCTATTGTCTGTGTCTATCTGATGACACCAGAGGTATGCTCGTACAGCAATAGGTCACACAGCCATGTACTGTACCAGGTATGCTTGTACACCAATAGGTCACACAGCCATGTACTGTACCAGGTATGCTCGTACACCAATAGGTCACACAGCACTGTACTGTACCAGGTATGCTGGTACACCAATAGGTCACACAGCCCTGTACTGTACCAGGTATGCTTGTACAGCAATAGGTCACACAGCCCTGTACTGTACCAGGTATGCTCGTACACCAATAGGTCACACAGCCCTGTACTGTACCAGGTATGCTCGTACACCAATAGGTCACACACACAGTCCTGTACTGTACCAGGTATGCTCGTACACCAATAGGTCACACACACAGCCCTGTACTGTACCAGGTATGCTCGTACACCAATAGGTCACACAGCCCTGTACTGTACCATGTATGCTCGTACACCAATAGGTCACACAGCCCTGTACTGAACCAGGTATGCTAGTACACCAATAGGTCACACACACAGCACTGTACTGTACCAGGTATGCTCGTACACCAATAGGTCACACAGCCCTGTACTGTACCAGGTATGCTAGTACACCAATAGGTCACACAGCCCTGTACTGTACCAGGACGTATGCTGATATACCGATAGTCGCCGTCACAGAGGACAAGTGGTTGTCTTGGCCATAATGCTTAGTTAATGGTATGCTAGTACAACTGGTGGACGTACCAACCACAAAGTATCTGATACCAGCACATAAAAGTACAAGAAAGTACAAGTACAGTCCCGCATGCCTGAAAAGCTGGTGTGTTATGTAAAGGACAGTTATACTGCCTATACCGATACAGATACACCAATAGGTCACACACTGGTAAGCAGTACCAAACATCTTAAAAGTACACTTCAAATGAAACATCATAACCATCCACCACACCATTCAAATTTTTTTGTAAACTATATGTATCTATGACAACTGAAATACATACCAATATATCAGTCACCTGTTAAAACATACACATCATAGTTTGCCTCTTATATTTTCTTTCTCCCATACTTCTTCTTTCATACATTAATTTGTATATGTTGTATATAAAAACTAATTAACACTAGGATGACTACTATTGACTAGTGACTTCCCAAACATGAGACATTCCTTCGTTACACTAAATACTGTGCCACAACACTAAGCTATCACAGAAGGCTGTGGTGTTTTACTTGTTCAAATAGGATCTAGCTTATCCAGGCTAATCCATCTCAAACCTTTATACATGAGATACATGAATACATTTTTGCCTAACAATAACCTGGAGTAATGGTTGTGCGTAGTCTTTATCACGTTCCGTTGCCCTTAGTTCAAATATTTGCGATATTAAGCAGGTAACAGGTAGGAATGTGACAATCCTTGTTAGCTAAAACTGTAATACCGAATACCTGGCATTCCTCCGGCTCAGAGTGCAAATATTTCTGGTCAATTACAAGCTTGAAAAGGTAACCCTCTAATTACACACAAGTATGTACATGTATATACCTTCAGTCAAACCCTCAGTACTAGTCTGACACAAAGACGTTCTTTCTCAAAACAGTATCACAGATAAAAGTTGTACCTATCAATTATAAAAACAGAGGCAGGGCAGAAAACAAAACAAGTCGCCAACTTAGAACCTACACCGTAAATGAACGTATACTTCTTGGAAAGGCATCCTCCAGACAGACAAATGCCTCTCAATTACTGATGTGTACAAGTGAAACATTCAATCAAGTCCACTTGTGTCCCAAGTATTTGGAGTTATAAGGTGAACAATGTACCACGAGTTAACAAAGAGGGGCACTCAGAGGCTCCAGGTGGGGCCTGGGTCCTTCTTGTTGAAATAACAAAGGCCAGTGGAATGCCTGGTCGGCTGGTGTCCTGATACAAGCAAAATAACCTTCATCATGCTCACTAAGGTACCTCCTCACTGGTAACTTATACAAACTGTATGCATGTCGAAGACTCAGGCTATAGATACATGTACATGTAGCTTACAATGTTATTTCCCTATATTGCACATCTGTGAAGGCAGGGTTAAAAAAGAGTTCAGTACAACCTGTAATTACATTTATAAATGTATACAATATTACATGTACATGCGTATGTCTAAATGAAGGCGGCACTTTTACCTAACTTGATACTGCAGAAGTTGTACTGCGGTAACGGTAGTAGTAGTAGTACAAGAGTTTCATATGATATGGGAATTCCCCTGCCTTTGTACCATGATACAATGCTACTCTGTCTCCCAAGTACCACTTGGAAACTCAAAATAGGCCAAACCAGTTCAACGTAATATTGAGTTAGCCTCTACCAGGCACCGCGGATCGCTGGAAAAAGAATAGAAAATGGCCAAAATAAAGGGATAGTATACCACGGATCCGTGGGTCGCAAATTGGAGCTTCTATGGCCCTGGATCTTCTCTGGTATACTATCCCTTTATTTCGGCCAATTTCTACTATTTTTCCAGCGATCCGCAGTGCCTGGTAGAGGCTAATATTGAGTATGATGAGGGAGCTTATAGACAGTGAAGGCTAGACCATGACGATATCAGGGGGATTTCGTAAAAAAGGGAACAAATTTGATGCAGGATGTTTGGACCACATAAAAATGACAAAAATGTTTACAGGAAAAAATTAAGGACAAGAGAAGAAAAAACACAAACAAAACTGCATCAACATTTTACATCCTTGATCCTTCCCAGTAATAGCAAAATTAATGTGACAGTCATTAGGTAGTCATTGTTGTCAAGCAAAAAAAAATGGTATCCGGGAGCCTATCTTTATTCATGCTTACTGGAATGTCATTTCAAGCCTGTAGTATCAACAAACTACCAAAGAAAACCTATCAATAATGACAAGAACATTACAAATCAATATTGTTTGTGAGTCACTGATATACATGTGCTGTGCCTTTATCAGTTACAGCAAAAACTACTTTGTTAGAATATAATTAACTTGAAACAGCTTACAAATCTTTGTTTTCTTTTTCTTTTGCCTCTAAGCCATCCTGACCCCCTTTCTGGACAGAGTGAGGTAACTCTACCATAATGCACACCTTGAGTACTCTCCAAGCAGAGGTTGTGTGGGAATGATCGTTAGCTTTTTATGTATGGCCAGGTTTTTTTTTGTCGCTACCCCCACCAACTTGGTTCACTCATGGACCCTCTCTGGCCAATTTGATACTCTATTTTTGAGACCCTAGGATCTGCTTGGAGATTACAACTAGGGGGCATTGACCCTGTTCAGGATTGGGGAAGGGAAATCCTACCCACTGTTTATCCCACCTCAGCCGCCTGTTGGGGAAATCTACCTCCTAACAAAACACAAGGTCTGCCCTAATCACGCACACTTTTGGGGTTAAAGTTATCACTTTGGTACAAGATCTATATCAATCAATAGTTTGTGCTTTTCTCGTCTGGTCTCTCAGTCACTGACGAAAGCTAGTAGATGCTAGCTGAAATGTCTGACCATTTCTAAAATGATGATATCCAGTTGCTTGAGTAACTGTTTTTAATCTTATTACCTGGATGTCTAACCTTCATCGACGTACAAAATCTATACTTTCAATTTAAACTAACCAAACACACCTTTCAAAAGTTTCCAACTTACTTTCCATTCTGTCTTAAAGTTAAATAGAACGATTACATTCTGTCACCAAGTTCTGCATTTCATCAGTGAACAAAAGATTATGATATGTGATACAGGGTGATACCTGTTTGTGTTAATAAATCTCTTTCACTAGTTTCAGGTTACAGTAGAGTGTGGAGCTGATCAGATAAAATCTGCAATTTCCTTGCATTTCTCTCCTCTGTGCTTTTCTTCATAATCCGATTGCAGCTTGAGTCAAAACAGTGTCAGACAGGCTCTTTCTTAGAATTTCGTCAGTTAAAAATAGCCGCCGCCCCCCTCCCCCATGAACAGTGCCTGGTGGGTTCTGGGAAAGCAGAAGGTGGTACAGAAACAAAGCTGAGGTTTGTTTACAATAGACACGAGAACCAACCACTGTAGGTCTGGTGGGGACGTTCCCTAGCCTACCACTACCAGACTTCGGAAGTGGCTGGAAAGAGTAGAAATTAGCCAAATAGAAGGATAACATGCCGGGGGAGTTGGTCTGGAACAAATGTACTCCTTAGCAGACGAATTCCCCTGGCTATATGGCCAATTTCTACTCTTTCCAGCCACTTCTGAAGCCTGGTAGAGGCTTGGATGGCACTAGGTGTTCCCTAAAAGTCTGATAATAAGTTGGCACGTTCCAAGAAAAAGGGGACAACAAAATTACATTTGATGGACTGTCAGGAGACCTTCGCAAGGAGAAAAGAAAAAAAGCCAGGGGCCATTGTCATGATTGTGATGTTCCTTTTTGTCTTTCATCACATTCATCTACAGATTACATCTCCTTAAAGTGGTCCACTTGGCAAAAGAATGGTGTAACCCATGAGTACCACTTACACATTACAGGAGACTGACATGTGTATGAATCTACTAGGAGGCATGTCTGAAACAGTGTATGCACTTTACTTTAGCTTCATACAAGTACAGGTAAAATATGCAATATGGTTGAGGGTAGATGAAAACGTAGTACTTCTACAGAAGTGTCCAGACACCCAAGCCCCATTCAGATGTGATAGAGTCCCACATACTGCATGTTAAGATTAGAAGCTGGTGTGAAACCTTGAATTGTACATGTACGTGCAAGAACAGAAATGCAACTTATGCAAGTCATTCAATAGCATGTTAATAATATACTACAGAGTATGTGTGGTTACCAAGCCTGACAATTAAAACTTCTGGAGTGAACATACATCATGATTACTTGGAGAAGGTAAAACTGAAAACTAAAGCCATATCTGGTATAAAGAAAGTAGATTAAAGAGTAATTAATTCCCTTGAGAAACTCATCCCTTTTCACACACTAAAGATAAGACTAATTGAACTTTGAATGTGAACCTTGACTTGAAAAGTGGCCTGCAGGCCGATTTGACAAACAAAGGTTCACACAAATAATTTATTCTGTCTGTGACAGGAAAGGGAAATAAACGGTTACCTCTGTTTCCTGATTCCGCATCTTGTTTCTTGTGAAAAAGATCAGTAGAAGATACTTCTGGAAAGTTCAGTTCAAATTTTAGGCTGGTTTGATAGATCAAGATCCTTCTTTTGCATGTTTTTCGTAGATGAGAGGGTGCCAGGCCTTGAAATCACATGAAAATCTGAATCTTTAAAAATTTGACCAAAAATGTCCAAAATTTCAAACATAAGGAGCAATGCAATGATTTGGTCATTTTTTTCTCGGCCCTAGAACCAAAGAATGAACTTGATCACGCCTATCAAGAATGAAGTTCAAATCTTTTCATTAGAGACCTGCAGCAGACAGACGCTCCCAAAATATCCCGGCATTAACTCTACATGATCAAGGTCGGACAGCAGGAATTCCAGCAGCTGAGGTTTCAGAAATGGTTCTGTCTTGTTTGGCCATCTGTGGCGGCAGGTTCTAAGGTAACATAAACATAGCTGGGACACTTGCTGGACAAGGTTCTTCCCTGTAGCAGCAATGTAGCGTAGCAGTGATATTTTTAGACACATTTCTTTGACTGATAATTGTAAAAATCAGCAGCAAATAAGATTTTTTTTCACTTAATTATCTAGCAAACTAAATGGCAAAATGATGCTTTTGTCTGAAGTATAATCTAAAAGTGACAATGTCCAACTTCTTGTCTTACACATCTTAGCATACAGTTTGTAAGTGCTCAAAAATATGCACATAAATGCAAAGTTCTTTAAGTTAACGCCAAGTGGATAGCTGTACGTGACTGTTGTACAGGGTTGGATGAAAGGAAAGTGTTCAATAAGAACCGAGTTGACCTGTACTGACTGAAACAGGACTCAAACCCTGTAAGATGAGACCTGGGGAAAAACAAACTCCAGTCCTGAGGGACACCTTGTGCCACCAGGCTTTTCAGGGCATTGCTCACAGAAGGGCGGCGCACACAAAACATTTCTTCCAAATTCCTCCAGACATGTCTTGACAGCTTCTTTCACAGAACAACATTATTCTGACCTCCAGTTGCCTTTTGTAGTTAAATTTCAAACTTCAAGGCTATCAGCTGTCATTTACAAGTAAAAACACTGTCCGTGTTCTAATCAGTCATATTTCTTTGCTGGGTTCTAACCAATGAGGTAAAAGATAAAATGACATATCCTATTTTCCTACTACATGAAACTGCCAAAGAGAGAAAGAGAAGAGAACCTGTACCTGTGAAATGGACAGGGAAGGGTGGGGGTGTTAAAAAATGAAAAGTTTTCACCTTTGTGCAACCTTAATCGATTTACAGAATGTAATATTGCCAGCAGTTCTGTTTAAACAGTAATTCCCTGGGAATAAATAGCTCACACTTCCAATTGTGAAAATAACTACATGCTTACAATATAATTCTTATTTACTATCTGTAAGATTGTAAATAGAGAGCTTAGGGTGGAGTGTTGGAGACCTGTTAACAAAATAAATAGAAAACGTTTTCACCTTTGTGCAACATTAATTTACAGAATGTTGTTACTCCCATAGATGAAATAGCTCACACTTCCAATTGTGAAGATAATTACATGCCTTCCTACACTACTGTTGTGGTGCTAAATGTAGATGAGTATGGCGGCACATAATGCATTAATGCCGCTGCAATGCTGGAATGTAGCAGCCTGGAATTTCTTATGCAGCTCTGTAAATAAACATAATTCTGTGGACAAGCAAAGAGACAGTAGCTGGGAACAACACAGTGTTGTTTCCAAGCCAACAACGTGCGATGCTACCTCTTACTTAGAAATCTTTCTATCCCAGGGGTTTTTCTAAACAGGGGAATAAGGGAGCTGCTCCCTCATGTAACCAGCCAGCTCCCTCATACCAATTTTCAAATTGAACCCTATGTGGCTACTAAGTAACTTACACACCATTTAGTCTAATTCTCAAAATGATCTTTTTCCAGTAAAGATGTAAAAACAATGCAACAGTGCATTCTAGCATTACAAACTGTGTTACTCTTATTAAAAAATCCCCCTCGCTTTGTTCCTTGCCATGCTTGCGATCTGCTCCCTCTTGCTAAATTTTTCTAGAAAAACCCCTGTATCCTGTTCCTGTTTTAAGAATAACTATATAATATAAAAGTACATGTATTTACACACTACTGAAATGTCTAACTTTGAACAAGCATATAAAAATAGGTTTATGCTCCAAACAAAGCTTCTAATGGTAACCTGCAAAGTATTTTATACTGTACAGACAATTTGTATTGTTACAAATGCATAAAAGGCTTTTTTTTCTCTATCTAATTCCCAGATTTTGCTTTATTCTGCAGGAGAGCCCACCAGAACAACCTGTGGATATGATTCCGTCCTCTGACCTCAGAATACCTTGTGAATCGCTGGAGATCCAGCCGGTGTTGAAACGGCCGGTGCCAGGAATTTTGCGGATAGTTCTTCAAATATGAACCACCTTGTGAAAACAGGCAGAGTTTGGCTGGTTAATCCGCGGCCGGCGTGCCCCAGTTGTCCCTGATCCCGTCATACATGCTATACGGGACTCGCAGGGCACGCATTCCTCTACTCAGCACATGGAATTTTCTTTAGATGATCGCAAGTCAAGAGTGTATTTACCTTACCAAGTGGTTGCCAACTGCAAAACTGGATCAATCTCAATAATAAAGTTAATACAACTTTTTAGAGTACCTATGTCTACATATATAAAGCATAAGAATAGATAGAATACCGGTAGTTCAACTGTAAATTTTGGTTGTTCCTGGAATGTAATATAACAACCTGTTCAACACACTGGTTAAGGATCAGGCAAGCGTGTTACTTTAAACTTTAAAGACAGTTGAATGAATGAGAAGGCCACTAGATATTAAAACGTTCAGTACTTTATACTGTCTTTACAGGTAATCTCCAAGCAGATCTTTTGGTGGGGGTAAGACAGTATCAAATTGGCCAGTCCGGTGGTAGCGACAAAAAAAAAAGGGCCATATATAAAAAGAAAATGATCTTCCACCATCAACCTCTGCTTGGAGAGTACTTACAGGCTTGTATGTTGTGAGACACTTTTACACAGTGAACAGTGATTATAATCACCAATACTGGTCTGCCTTTCGTGCATTTGTAAAGCAGTCGGTTAGAATTTTTATGGTTGGTAATCTGGGCTAAAATGTCTTATTTTCAGCCCACAAATTTTCATTGCCGGCATTCTTAAGGTTGTATTTATAGGCTTTGAGATTATATCTCTGTACAGACAATTAGGTCAAAATACCCCGCCTGACTAAAACAGGCTGTGTTTTGTGGAGTAAGATATGTTTCTATCTCTTTGTAGTTTTCCTGAGTAGAAGAAAACAGACTCAAGGAAGACTGCGATTATTCATATTACAACAAGATTAAAATTAACAAATATGCCTCAAATCATGTTCATAACTGTCTTCTCTGTTCCTTTTTTTGCCTGGAGTATCTGACAACCACAGAAATAAACTGGTTGTGCCTAACTTAAGTATCTGGTACTTAAAAAAGGGTTCATACATTGTAATAATGTATGTACAGCATCATAACTGGTCTAACAACACGAGGACAATTGTACATAGCAGTTTTCCTGAGTAGAAGAAAACAGACTCAAGGAAGACTGCGATTATTCACAACAACAAGACTAAAATTCTCAAATATGCTTCAAATCATGTTCATAACCATCTTCTCTGTATGAGCCTCTGTTCCTTTTTTGCCTGGAGGATCTGACAACCACAGAAATAAACTGGTTGTGCCTAACTTAAGTATCTGGTACTTAAAAGGGTTCATACATTGTATGTACTGCACCATAACTGGTCTGACAACACGAGGACAATTGTATGCTTCTCTCCAGTCTGCGGCTGAGAGGGGGTTAAGATGGGTTTTCCTGTCTGGTCCGGCAGGTGCCATGTTGGAAAGTGATCAGAAGTCCCTACTGACAGAAAACCTGCAGATCTCTGCTCAGTTCACACAAACATGGAGCCTGGGCTGGGAGAATTCTATTTGTGTCTGTATAGCCGGTATAACTGCCGTTCGGTGTAACACACCAGCTTCTGTATCTGTATAGCCAGTATAACCGCCTTTCGGTGTAACACACCAACTTCGCAGGCAAGCGGTGCTGGTGCAGCTAGCTATATTACACCGAACGACCTGTTACACCCAATCTTTACACATTTAATTGCAGGAGTTGTTTAAACCTTTCTAGTGAGTGATGATGCCCCAACTGTGCTTGGTGGCAACGAGTTCCACTCTGCAATAGTTCTTGGAAAATAGGAGTCATTCATTCTTTGTTTTCTGGCATATAAATCTGAGTACATAAAAACTGTACTGAGAAAAGACACAAAGGAAAGATCACCATCAGTAGTACACTAACAAGAAAACAGATCACAAACCTTGTAACTGTGCGTGTCTGTGACTAGAATATTGATCAAACCGGGTATCACACCTTCTTTCCCTTACCACACAGGACCACACATGGCTCTCAGTCTCAGCACATATAGTTTACATGTAGTACGTGACTGTATCTATCAAACGAGAATTGGTATTACCGTTTCCCTGACCAGCTGTTCTTCCGTGCTTCTTTTGGCAGTGAAAACAATGTGGAGTTCCAGCTCTGGGGACAACACAGACCCCAACATTGTGTACCCAGACCGACTGTGAAATTCCATGTGTCCCAAACAGGTGCACGTGAATGATGTACATATATGGAGGCTCTCAGAACATACATACAGGACTGCACGAACCAGTGAACAGACTAGCTACAAAGCAGGACTCCTATTTCTACCACCAGCTGTTCTCTTTTATATACATGTTTCTGGTGCAGACATATAAATGAGGCTTTTCATCTACGAGACATAATATCATACAGGGACCTTCCCAGATTTCAAAAGTTGTCAACCACCCTTGACGAACATTTATTTTCAGACTGCTGTTTTAGGTAGGTTTTATTCAAAAAGAAAAAAATTGATGCCAGATTGCTTTGAAAGTGGAAAGTAAAAGACAAATCTTCCAGAATCTAGATCCATTTATGTTGTCAAGAAGAGTCAAGACTCAGTTAAAAGAGCAAACAGTAAAAATACTAGATAAATTGTGCATATTCATTCACTGAAGATAGATGCGCATTTTCCCCAGCTGTCAGACTGGTGTCTTTCTCTCATCCACTGGTCATCCATAGAAATGTGTAGAGTTAGATGTTCAAGGGTTAGGTGTAACGAGTCGATCGGTGTAATATAGCCAGCTGCCGCCGTGCTGCATGCCTGCGAAGTTTGTATGTTACGCCGAAGGGTGGTTATACTGGCTATACAGATACAGAAGCTGGTGTGTTATGCCGAGGGGCAGTTATACCGGCTATACAGATACAGAAGCTGGTGTGTTACGCCGAAGGGCGGTTATACTGGCTATACAGATACAGAAGCTGGTGTGTTGCACCGAGGGGCGGTCATACCGGCTATACAGATACAGAAGCTGGTGTGTTACGCCGAATGGCGGTTATACCGGCTATACAGATACAGAAACTGGTGTGTACTGTTACGCCGAATGGCGGTTATACTGGCTATACAGATACAGACACTGTCCCAAACACACACAGGGGAGAAAGGCTGGTTAGAAAAGTAACAAATACAACTATTGTACTGTGGTGAGTTATTACACATTGTTCGCAGCAGTTCTATCAAGGGGGTTTATATTCCTATCATACAATACCACTACATGGTGCCTTCATACTTTTGTCCCTAACCCCTCCCCATGGTGCATTTCTTCTAAAATAACAGAAAGAAGCTACCAAAACTGCACACCTTCACAAGTTAACTAAGCATATACTTATACATTTAAGTATGATGTACCCAGGATTACTTGAACTGTAGATCACGTGTAACTTTCATCCATTTAAACATCCAAACCACAGCTTACATCTCTCTCTGTGTCACACAATACAGGCGGAACTACAAAGGGCATCAGGCAGCTTTAAAACCAACAAAGGCTACCCTTCCAACCTTTACCTCTAAGCTCCCGTGTGAAGAAGAGTAGTTACATTGACTTTCCTGGTTACTATAGCCTGTGATGAAGTAATCATAGACAAAGGAAACCAAAGTATGAGATCCCACTCATCTATTAGCCTCCACCAGGCTTCAGGAGGTGACTGGAAAGAGTAGAAAAAAAGCCGAATAGAGGGATAACATGTTGGGGAGTTGGTCCATGTCTGGGTTGAAGCAAACTGTACTCTCTAACTGATGAACTCCCCTGGCATGTTATCTGTCTATTTGGCCAATTTCTACTCTTTCCAGCCGCCTCCCGAAGCCTGGTGCTGTGGTAGAGGCTTCTCATGAAGCCTGGTATGAGAAGCCTGGTAGAGGCTACCCATCTATAGTAGCTGAGATTGATGACCTCTGCCCCCTGAGGATACAGGAAGATACCATCTCCTGTGGAGGAGGGGACTGATGACCTGTTATCCACCATGTAATCACCTCCTCTGTCCCCCAGTCATACCCTCCAGCCTTCAGGTCAGCCTACACAGGATATAAATCTGCTGCTCTGGCACAGAAAGGTATCATTTGGATACTTGTCTGAAGTGGTAATTTACTTATCATATTCCCCGAAATACCATGGCAAACCCCCCAGGTCACAATGCTGAAGACATATCTAGCTAAACATGGTAATCAAGGGATATGTATAATAGTTAAAGTAAGATTCCTTAACTTCACAAACATGTGGTGGCATTCCTTCACAAAGTGACAGACCTTACACGAGATATATGGTAGGTGTAAAACTGCCTTTTGTGCCATTTACTTTGTTTTAAATGGTGATTCACACGACAGGAGCAAATTAGCAGAATATATGTATGTACAAGACTGGCCTCAGGGTTTACAGGAATTCCAGGTTGCTGCATGTGGGGACTTTTACGAGTGGTTTTCTAGAATATACGGACGGCACTTTTCTGACAGCTGTACATTTACTAGTCCTTTTCATAAACAACATCCCCTTCCCTTGGTAACACCCAATCGGCAACCTTTCCTGGTGCACTCACCCAGACAAAACATGCTTAACGTTTCTTGTATGAGCTGTGTGCATGCCTGCCTAATCACCTATGCATGGCCCAAAACTGGACCAACAAGTTTGTGGACTTTTCCTCCTATTAGGATCGAATGTCAATCAGTCACAGCTGACTTTACAATCAGTCAGAGCAGTAGAGAAAACTGACTGCTATCCTGTTAAACTGTCACTCAGGGCATTTATTCTTCATTCACAAAGATAAAATATAAATTCTGTAATTATATTACATATCAGTTCCAACATGCCACCTATTCAGGAGGGTCTGCATGCCCTTTTTCGTTAACCGTTATGGGCTATTCTAATTTACCGTTAATCGTTGCCGGCCCGCTCTAATTTAACGTTAAGCGGTAGTTTTAATTCAACGTAAAACGTTATTTGTCATCCTAAAATCAGCGTTAAGCGTTAATGAATAATTCTTCGTTACGCCTAATTTTGCCTTTCAAACTGCAGGAAAATGCGTCATTGAAGGTTTAAAAATACAAAATTTCCCGGGGGAGAATGCCCCCGGACCCCCTACATTGCTCGCGCCTTGGCTTTGGCGCTCGACTCGCGCTTCTCTGCGCTCGGTCCCTTCGGCTCTAGCCAGAACCAGTTTTCCCTTCAATTTCCGGAAGTTTGCAGAGAGTTACAGAATTTTTTTAACGAATCCGTCAACCTTGACAGCCAAATTAACAAAAATCTTGAATAATATATGAAAACATCAGAAGGACCGACAAACACTCTCAACACCATGATTTGCCTCTCAAAATGTGGTTTTTGAAGGCTTAAAAATCCTAAATTTCCCGGGGAAGCATTCCTAGATTTATTTAATACGAGCGCCTTCGGCGCTCCCCTCTCAAAATCCATCGGTAAAACTGGGCAGACTGAAAAAAATGCAAGCTGGCCGACGTCGACTCGGACACCCCGGTATTTGTGGACGCACTCGGGGACCAGGGCAGGTGGGAAACACAGGGAACACATACCTTTAATGCATGCTTCATTACATGTAAGGTATACGTAATTTTGTCAGTGATCACCTTTTCTCACAAAGTGAGATACCAAATCCAGTGCAGTTCGAAAAAAAGCCTGTCAATTTACCGTTAAGCGTTACCGACCGTCCTGAATTTAAAGTTAAGCGTTATCGGCCATGCTGAATTTACCGTTAACCGTTGCCAGGACCCCCCCATGCAGACCCTCATTCAGCCCTAGGTAGACTGGTTACTTGATATGCTGACACCTTCTTGTCCACTATAAATGTATAATTGTGACTTTTTGGCAGAGCTACATGTAATTAGTAAATTAGTGTTTTGTGAACGATAAACACTGATTTCAATCTACTGCTTTTATATTATAATCCCACAGGTGGTCATACATATCATAGTTTTATCATACCTCACCTTACTAAGTACAACCTATTCTTTGTAAGTGAAACTGATAGCATAGCCCACATGTTACAATGTATGTTTGAATGCATATTTCATATCCCAGCTTTAGTCCTACTATACTATGCGCAATTATAAAGCAAATGCCTAAATCAATGATATGGTTTGGTAGCTGCCAAGAAACACCTGAACTTGGCCTAGACTTCCATAAGGCTGAAGTGCAGTGTCAAGACAAGTCTATCCATTGTACCAAACATCTGTTTCCTGCACTCCTGACCCTGAAACTGTGTTTCTTTTCAGCCGAGCTGTCCATTGAAATTCATATTGACACTCATACGGCCCTCCAGTTGACCTTACAGCCAGCTTTTTGTGCACGCTGACCTCAATACTTATCCTCATCATATCAAATCTACTACATAGTCTACATGACAATTAGACATGTCGCTAATCCTTCATGTCCCTGTCTTGTTTGTCCTAAATCCTTTCCAAAGTACTAGAAATAAAGTTAGTTACAATAACAAAATTGGCAAGGACCATGTAACTTGCTTCTTTCACCTTACAACATGCAAAAACTGAGGTTACCCTAATGTTTCACATAACCAGATGTCTCTTTCAGACAAACTTGTGAGCTTGAGTGAAAGTAGAAACATGCAAACTGGTCCTACACTATTCTGCATTCACTGAAATTAACATATGCACAATGTAGTAGAGAAAGTGCTTGTTGGAACATGGTAACACCCCACGCAGGCCTGAGGGAGTGTGTGCTGCAAGGACAAACCTGTGTTATCTGGTAATCAGAGGACAAGAATAGCCCTGCTGTCTCCTGAAGTAGAACTATCGCCCTGGCAACATTATTACAATAAGTTCATGACGGCAAGAACAAACTTGGTGCAACCGGGCTGCGCAAAAAGCAGCAACAGACAATGGGCTCTTGTTTAAGCTTTTTTAACGGGGAGGGAGGGGGGCAACAATACATTTCTCTTTCTAACCCATCTAAAATGTCAAATAAAAGGTGTTTTCGCTATGACCTCCTTGGTATTTTGCCTTCCATCTTCCCAGTGCCACATGCACTGGCCTTTTCAACCACAGTGCCATATTTGAAATGCAAGGCTTCCTGCAAGCTCAATACTCGACAATAGTCTCATATCATGCCAATATCCAAAACAAAACTGCCGGAAGAAATTATGTCAAACGTCCTTTCATGCGTCATGTCCCCAGGTAATGATTTATGCCTGACAAACAAAGGCTGTGTATTTGTCGTATGTGAGTGTGAAGAGATTTCTTTGTTAGTCTGAAGGACAAACATCGCCCCCAAGGTTAACTGACATGTATATAGGCCCAATTAATCCTTCGTGTCCAGCACTTTCCTAATGGCATCTGTACAGGATCTGTATTTACTATCTGAGGGGGTGATTTTAATTGTGAGGCTACCATTAAAAATCAGGTAGCCATGATGAAAGTTTGCAAATACAAGTACATGTGTGATCTAACAGTACTTTATCTTTGTGCTGGTCAGAATAAGTCTCGTATCAAGGTGCTGATTTTTTTAATCACCTTCTAGTGTACTTTATTTCTTTATTTCCTTAATTCAGAATTGTTTCTTTTGAATATGGTCTAGATAGCAGTTCTTCGGACCAGGCCCCAACATGTAGACAAGACGAGTAAAAATTTAGATCTGTCTTGTACGTCTGACCTTTTTGCCTCTGACACCTACGACTGAGATGTCACATGCGGCCATTATACTGGTACCAGGAACGACCAAACATCGCACGTATCTGGGACCACGGACGAATGAATGGAAGTTTCAGTCCGTGCACCGAGCACCAAATGAGCGAAACATGTGCTAGAAACACAACACAGGCCCGACAAGCTAGAACTGAGCACATCTCAAGCACCCAAAGTGCAAATATTTACTCTACTGGCCTTCCCGCCAAAAAAGGCTTAACATAGTGCACCAGCTGTAAAAAAAAAAGAAGTGAAGTTTAAATCCTGGGAACAAAGCAACTACATCCAGAGAAAGGGTGGAAAGGGTGGTCCTGAGGTGCAGATTGGGGTGAGATATGGCGATGAATGGTACGGGAGGGGGGACCTGGGTAGGAACAAAGACAGCTGTCACATGACCTTGTGTCTGGCGGCAGTCTGACAAGTTGACACGCCATGCACAAATGTCAGGTTGCAGAAAATGGATCCTCCACATGGAGCAATGAAACCAAAACAATGGCCACCAAAGGACACCCACTGCCCCCTTTCTCCTGGCAAGCGGGCACGGCTATGCCCAAAATTTGGCCGTCAGGTGCTGGGAGAGGGAATACTGGTCTAGTTGTGGCTAATTTGGGAGTTACTGATAGAGAAGTGGAAGGCACATGGGGCACAGCAGTTACTGCCTGTAAACCAGTGACGTGAATCTTACACGGCCAGGACAAAGAATAATCGCTAGTACAGTGACAACCGTACATTTTCTGACACATAACCTCAACAGGATGTCACAGAGCAAATGTGGGAGTAAAATCACTGCCCCCTTCACAACATTTTCCCCGACTTGTTCACAGGTGTGAGGCTATCACCCCACCTCTGCTTACAGACCGTGTCATCAGCACACACAGCTACTGAATAATGGATAAACTTATAACTGTTTGTAAGTGATACTTACTGTTACTTGATTTCAAGTCTCTGTGTATAAGTGGAATAGGTGCCTCCTCGTGGAGGTATTGCATCCCTCGGGCTATTTGCAGGGCCCAGTCTATAAGAATCTCCGGAGGAATCTTCCTCCCAGCCAGTACTCTGTTCAACGCTCCTCCCTCGTAGTACTCCATAACTAGGCACAAGTTTGGCGGTTTTAAACAGACCCCTTTGAGAGTCGCGACGTTCGGATGGTCCAGCAGCCAGAAGAGTTTCGCCTCCTGTCGAACCTGCTGGACTATGACGTTGATATCGTCGTCCAGGTCCTGTCGTGCCGCCTTGACGGCGACGAGCTCTCCCCGCCAGGCGCCGCGGTACACCTTCCCGAACCCCCCGCACCCGATCACCTCGTTCAGCTGCAGCTCCGAGAAGTCGATGGTGCAGGGCACGACGTCGCCGTTGACGGCGTCGTTCATGCGCACGTAGTTGGACGGGAAGATGCCGACCAGACCGTCGATCTTGCCCGTCCACCAGCCGTCGTCGCCGGACACCTTGCTGTCGGTGGACAGCACCTCCACCCGGTCCCCCTGGCGCAGCGTCAGCTCGTCGTCCGCGTTCGCGTCGTAGTCGAAGACGGCCGTCCATAGCGGGGCCTTCGGGTCGCTGTCGCGCTTGCGATCGCCCCCACGGCGGTTACTGCCCGTCCCGAAGCGCGATCTGAACGGATCCATGAAGGAAATAATCTCGGTCGGCGCAGGTCGCTCGATCACCATTCGGCATCCGGTCCGGCTAGCCCAGCTTGAGTCTTCACCTCTCCTCCAACAAAGCGGCTACCAACTGGCCTCTCTGGCCGCCCGTCCTGGGACCAAGAACCATTGAAAGCTACCGATCGGGACCTACTGACTTTCCTAGTCCACGGGCAGACTCCGGAAATCTGTATTCAATCCATCAGTCTGCAGGAATTTCCACTTTTCTGCAGCAGAACCGCCACCAAACGTCTCGGACGACTAGCCGCCATTTTCATTGTACTTTGACCTGCCATAGTGTACAGAGGGTGGGGTGTCCCGGCCGCTGATTGGTCCAGCGCGTCACGTGATCTAAACACCCACAAAAACTCCCAAAAAACGACGCATAAAACTTTTAAAAGACTCATAAAATTTTGATGATGCACGGAATTCCCGAAAAATAAAAAGTCATCACTACATTTCACTACTTGAGTATCGTTACAGCCATAGAAGAAGAAGAAGATATTTTCTTTGCATCGAAAAAAGGGAAGAAAAATTAAATAATCTCAGATGACTTTTGTTATGTGAATGAATTCCGATTTTATCAACATCGATAATCATACTCAGGAAAAGTATAGTGTTACTGACCGTTAGTTACTAGTTTACCCCAAAAGGTCCAGTTTGCTCTTTCTGTCCTTTCAGCGCATACAGATTTGTGATGTTTACCGCCTGACTAAAGCCATTGTATTATAGTTTACATTGTATTAGGTTAGTTGATTTCACCAAGTTATAAGCATATATAGTCGCACTGACAACTGTTCAATCGGGAAAATGCTTTTGCGTCCGCATATCCGCCCAGAAATTCATGGCTAAGGATCCACGATTCAGGAAGTTAATTTTTCGTTGAGGATATTAAAGTTATGGAACCCGCACGGTACCTGGCACTTCCAGTCAATATTGCAACGTCATTTTTCCTGGTTCATGATGTTTAATAAGAAGCTTTCGGAATACAGGAAAACGGACATTAGATAACACCAACTGTGGCTGTTATCGACAATTCAATTTGCTAAACAAATTATATCCCTCTGTTTGAAAGATTGTCGAGTTAAGACAGAGATGAAGAGGCTTTAAACATGGCTACAAACTGCATGGATAACCGGGAATCAACCAAATAAACCACGCAATCCGACTTCCCGATCTGAGAGTTTTCGGAAATCACGGAAACACCTTCTATAGTGCGCTATATACTGATCAAATACAACACATTTCCTGAATTCGCTTTTATTTCGGCAACTTCCTAACACACTCACAGTGTTAATTCCCAGAGTGGTCCGAACCGTGTTTGTTAAGACTGTCATTTCATGTGCATTTTATCTTTAGTGTATTTTATCATTTTATTTTTAGAATGTTGGCCGTCACTTCAGTGTGACTAAAGTACAAAATATTTACACTGTTTAATCCTCTAACATCTAAGCATTTGGAGATAATATTTTAGAATTTTTTTTAAATATCTAAGAGTCAGTATCTGAGAAGATATTGAATTGTCCACTGGGTGCACATAGCATAACAATCACTGTTTCACGTCCGCCTACGCCAACTGTTCAACTGTTCTCTCCCGCTCTCTCTGGGCCATGGCCTAGCCTCCATAGCATGCCCAAAACTGGGGTTTTGGGGGTCTTCGCGTCTTTGGGAACTTTTATGTGCTATTTTCTGGTTGCATATAGACAACATAGCCGGCCTGGTTGAATTACCCCCGTTTTTTTTTAAATTTAGAACTGGGCTGATCAGAAAACAGCCGAAGACCACCAAACCCCAATTCTATTGACTGTACGGAGGCCAGCCTTGGCCTTCGTCCGGTGGTGTGCACGCGCGCCCCCTCGCGAAATTAAAACGGTTGTTGATCTATATAGAAAACTCGCGGTTTTAGGAGTATTCATCACATTTGTTGAAAAATACACGAAGACATCTTCACTGGTTGGGACGAATAAGATAATGTCACAACAGTGACAAAATCAAGACGTTCACACCTCGGTAGAATGATTCAAACGGTGATACAATGTATCTAAACTCTTATCTGGCCTGTCGTAGAATTTCAATGTTCTGTTTTTGGGCAAGGCGCACAGACGACAGCTTTTAAATTAAAGATACCAGTACAACAAAGAGAGACCGATAAAAATGTCTAAAAACACGCCTTAAATAAGGCAAATCCCAAACCTCTGCTTGGAGAGTAGGGGAGACCATGGAGGTAAAAAAAGAGACTCTTTTTTACCTTCATGGGGAGACGTGTTACTTCGAAATGTGACGGTCTTTATTTCTGCATATAACGTTACAGTACTGCTTTATCATTTGCTACCTACAGGTCCTAAGTATCATCTTAGATGATACATTCTCCACGGTTGATTAGTTTTGACCGACTTGGGTCGTATCTTCCATGTCTTTTCGAGTTGCTAAAGTAGAAATTGACCAAATAGGCAGATAACATGCGGGAGTTGACTCACTAAAGTCGACAAACATTACTCATTCTATATAATCTTTTATCGGACTAACTAACTCCCTGTGCAAGTCACCTGTCTATTTTGCTCCAATTTCTACTTTTTTCCCAGCCGCTTCCGAAGCCTGGTAGAGGCTAAGCCCAAACCAAGGCGGTTCTGCCTTCCACGTCCTTGTCCAAGCCAAGGTCTTGGGTTGGACAAGGACGTCTGGACGTGACGTATTGTACAGGACAGGGATGGGCACGTCTATTGGTAAATGACGCTCTTCCTGTTTCTCCGCCTACGCAAAAATCTCTTAGTCCCACAGACACAACGCAATGAATAACCGACAAGTGGGAACAACCTAATAAGGTGGGAAACATCCTACAACTCTACCCCATTCCGCATGGCCCGCCCGCGCGGCATGCTGGGAGGTAAACCGGGCCTGCCCTGTACGAGGTAACAAAATTCAATATGGCTGCCGTGATGTGGAAAAAAAGGACAGTGGACCAGGAAACACTCTCCAGCATGTAGTAACGCGCCGTAGGAACCGCAATCCCACCTTCCTGAGGACCACAAGGACGCGGGGCAGCGTGCTGAAGCCATGGGGTCCCAGACACTCGAGATATTCAGACAGGGGGTGTGGGCTTCTCTGACTGGAGGCTGGTTCTTCGACCCTCACCAAGGCATCTTCTGCAACACTTTCCACCTGTACCTGTGGTTGTTTCTCCTGTGTTTCCCCTTCACCCTGTACCTGGTGAGTACGTCTGTCGGTCAGCACGCCACACGGCCAGCAAACCAGATCTACCCACCCCATGATTTTGTGTAGTGTATTTGACAACTGTATTTCATAGGCACAGTCTGGTATCCATGCCACATCTTTGTTTGCATAAAATTGGACGGGCATAATTTGTGTCATCCTTCATTTTCTCGCGTGACAAATGAACAGTACACGAGCACGACGTGCCGTGGTGTGGTGCGACAGTCGCGTGTATTTGTCGACCTACAGGCAACCTATCTATACCATGCTGTCTGTTGTAGTTGAACAATCATGTACATGTATGAATGTATGCAGGGGTCATACACAATAACATATTAACCATGGACAAGATCTAGTATGTCATACAAGAATGATATACATTATTTGTTCTTAATGTACTTGGATGTTCTTTTTAAAGATACAAGTCTATGTTTAATCTCAAAGAGTCCATGTACCATCCTTCACAAACTGAAGAACGTACTGTATTTCGTTTGGTTACGATATCTATGGTTGTCACTCTGAAAACAAAATTCTAAATATAATCCCAGAATATCATTTGATATGAATATGTAGAGATATATAATATTTTGTGGTACATCCTAGAATCAGCATATACAGCTGGGCATGACCATGGAATATGCCTTTATTACATGATTACTCCTGAAGGTTGATATCGGTACAGTTGTATGTCACATGGCAGACTACATAATTAATAATTACACACAATTGAAAGGACGTGTTCTCTCCATGTGTAAGTCCTTAGTTTCGTACGTACAGCAGCACATCCAAAATGAATGCTGTTGATTATGAAACTATTAATTTTTTTTTTGTGCATTGAAACTTTGACAGCATACCATGTGTCCCTGCGGTACCCTCCATACTGCCAAATTTGGGTAGTTCCTGTTTTTTACTCTGGACAGCATCATCACAGGTGCAGGAGCATCACAGTGGTGTGTTTGTGTGTGAGGTGGTGTTGTTTCCATCCTACATAACCCTGATATCAGATCATACTGATAACACGGTTTGTGTCAAGCCTACACAAATGGGACGTGCATTTGGTTTGACTGAGGCACACAGATAGGATGAGGCAATACTGTACTGTGGATCCTGTAACTCAATAACCTGCAGAGTCGTGGTCCTGGCAGGGCTGTAATCTGACTTGTATCAGCAATCTTGACGTTCATGTCTCCTGAGAGGCCTGCGGTATCAGACCGGCTCCATTTCATCAATGATAAGTGGGTTGCTCATCAAACCATGTTGATCTTAGCAGACATCGAAATGCCCCGTTTTAACGGACAACATGCTATGCTGTAGTAAAATTTGAAATACTGTTGCATCTGAAATCAAATAGATTTGATATGGTAATGATATAGGGTGGGCATTATTGACGTAAAGCTCAAAGTACAATGAGTCAATGTTCCATCAATGTTGCAACCATTTCTGAATGAGTAATAGAAGTACTTAGCTGGTGCAATAAAAGTAAATTGTGTAATAAATTACTGTCTCTTATCATTCAGCTTTCCCATTTCACTAGAGGATGTTTAGAGATTCATCTTGTTACATGGATTTCATCTCAAAGGAGGAGGAGGGTCAAAACTAGAATATTTTGAAAATGTATACCAATATTTCAAAAAGCAAGAATTTTTTACAATTCGATTACTAACAACAGAATAAAACAGTACTTTGTTATTGATATGCCAAATTTTGTTTTGCTTATAACATCATATTTTGTTATGTTTGTGTGAATCAAGACGGAAGCCAACTGCAAGTTATCAATATCAGATTTGACACAAGAAAACATGATTGATGGGAAGCTATTGATTTTTTTATTCAACAACAATATATCTGCTGATCGACATTATAATGTGTCAGTTTTTGTACAGTATGAATAATGATCAATAAATGTTTATTCTAAAGATTCACAATGAAATATTTTACACAATGTAGGTTTTCATACTATTGTGAGGAATGAAATTCAATAATACTAATAGAGTTGACTAACAATAATACAAAATGTATATTGAAAAGCTGTGAAATGATGAAAGTCTAATATGATACCTATTTGACAATTTGAATACAAGACCTTTGCTGCCCATTTACTTCTGAATAGACAAAGACTGGAGTTGTACCGTCAAAATTTGAACAAGTCCAATTTCTTGTGTTGGAAATTACAGTTTAAATTTCATGCATCATGAGTGGTATAATATTTTATTATAAGGACCGAAGTTAACTTAGATTAATACTAGTAAAACCAACAGAAAATTTTCTGATATCTTTCCAAACCAGGATACAAACATGTACAACCAAAGTCATCTAGAATACACTAGGGATGAATTAGCATCATGTAGACTTTTGTAGTTAAATCTTTTTTCCTTCTTCCTAGAAGGATAAAACATCATCTCTTTTCCCCTCCAGGCCTTCCCTCCCTCCGTGGTTGTCTGGACGGTGTACTGTGGAGTCGTGGGGATCCTCTTCACAACCATCAAAGTCATCAACTATCGCCTGCACCTGATGTTTGATGGCGGGGAGGCCGTGGCCAAGGCTAAGGGCGGGGAGGGGGGTGCGATCGAGGACAGCACCAGGGACGCTAACGGGCTGGAGGACGTCGCGCCGGACGCCAGAAGTATCAGCAGTCACCACGACCAGCCGGACACACAGAAAAGGTAACAACTCTCCCTTTTTAGAGTTAAAACTTTTGGTCCAACACAAAAAATTCTCTCACCTAGAGCTTTCAACCAGTCATTCTGGTCTTCCTCAGTAGACTGACACAGTGAAGCTTGTCACGTGGCTTCTTTGAAGTGTGACGTCAACACTGGGTCAAAGGTGTCTGGTAGACGATGTCAGCCCCCCGTCACACTTCAAAGAAGCCACGTGACAAGCCTCACTGGGCCAGTCTACTGAGGAAGACCAGAGTGACTGGTCAAAAGCTCTAGGTGAGAGAATTTTTTGTGTTGGACCAAAAGTTTTAACTTTAACATGTAACTACCAACACAGATGAACTTTCATGATCATAACAACTCTCCCTGTTTTCTCCTCCTCTGTAGTCTAAGTCATCTGCCCATTTAGAAGCAGAATTTGACTATGTACATTGTAGTAAATTTAACATACAGTACTTGAAGTTGAGTTTGTCCACAGTACATTTCATTTTAAGAAAAAATTATTAAAGATAGTAAAAGAATGTACACATGTAACTTGTCATCAGGCTGCAAAATGGTGACTTGATTTCTGTTGAAGTAGGTTGATAAGAATGGCTTGATGTACTCCGTTCCTTTGCAATACATGTACCTTCACAAGAATACCTAGCAGCAGGCAATATTGAGGAGGCAATGCTAGATAAGGCTTAGTTAGAGCAAAGATAACAGTCCTGATGCAGCTAGTGCAGTATACCTTCATGTGCACTCATTATTACGCGGACAGACCCAGAAAAGGGAAACAACCTCATAACCACTTATCACTATAGCTACTAGCATATTATATATAGTAGCAATGTCTGGGAATGATGTACAGTCATACAGTACATATTGCTGCTGGGAGTAGTCGTTGTATGATCTCTTTTACCCAACAGTTCTTTTGGGGGCTTATGATATGTGATTGATGTTGTCATGTACTGCATAAAACCAAACCTAGCTAAAGCAAAGAAGGAGTTCTATTTGGTTTGGGATTGGAAAGAACCTGTTTACCCTTTCAAAACTTCTGATGAAAGTTATAAATCATACCAACATGCTGTCCTCTGTTGTGAAAGGAGAGATGGTTTAGGTTAATCTCCAAGCAGATCATACGGTGGCAAGGCAGTATCCATCGGCTCTTTCTTCCATTGGCCAGAGGAGTGTCCTTTCAGTGGCTAATGGACGCTACTCTGGCCAATGGATACCGCCTAGCCACAGTATTACAGCCGTAGGTTTAGGTGCAATGCCTGAGATGTGTGTGTTTTATGTCCACAGTGAAGAGGGGATAGAGATGAAGGTAATCCAGACGTCAGAAAACACCATTACTCCACCTCTCGCCTGCAGCTCTAGGAATTCTTTTGCTGAGCCTAATGAATCCAAGGTAATGTTTTCATACTGCACCAGTACCTGTAAGAAAGATCAATATCAGTGATTTATTATCAGTGCTGTAAAGATAATGAATGAATCTTTATCGTGTATTCATGCCCAGGTATATATCAATAGAGTTGGTATTGCTATTTTTACTCTGATGACTTCTACTTTGACTGTTCCTTATAGTAATACAAACATACATTTTGTATACTATAAGGTACAGCTCCTTGTACATGTACATGAAATCAGTAATTCATGTTCAGTTAACATGTATGTGTTGAGTTCAGAGTACAATTGTACTACAATAAGTTTGAAAATGATAGCACTCAAATATGTTGTCTTTTCACAGGAGGTTCTAGCAGAGCTGGAAACAATAAAAAGTACAGAAGGTAAGGGATAGTTCTATAGCAAAATGTTGAACTTTGTTAAGACAACAAGTACAGAGAGATCAAATTTTCACTGACCACTGTCCCCTTCATCAGGATAATTGATGACCAATCGCTTCCGAACTCATGAGATGAACTTTCATGATAAGGGATAGTTTTGTTTTAGTAACTGTTACTTTGCTATCCAGGGGTCGAAATTCATTTTGGGGAATAGGTGCGCTGGTGCACCCAACCTAAATATTGAAGGAAGGGGAAGGGTCTCCCATGCTTCTTATGCAGAGCGTAGGGTGGTGCCCATCTCCATTTCTGTAGCCCTTGGGCGACACACAGTTGTGCAATGCACTACAGCAGGGGGCTAGTCCACTGGTAGTGCTGTGTGTTTTACCTCCCAACACTTTTTCTCATATGTGCTGAGTGCTAAGCAGAGAAAGAAGTGTGTATCATTTTTAAAGTCTTTGGTATGACCCGGCCGGGGTTTGAACTCACGACCTCCCGGTTACAAAGCGAGCACTCTACCAATTGAGCTATTGCACCGGTTATATTGGGTGCACAAAATTTTCTGTGGGTGCACCATATAAGACAAAATAAGTAGAATGTCAGAAAAAACTAATTATGTTTCATTTCTAAAGAGAAGTACTACAACAATGATTTTATTATTTTTCTGGCACTTGGATGTGGAGGATATGCTGAATACTAGTACTACTCTATATTTAACATCTTGACATATGTAAACCTACAAAAAAATATTTGGGTGCACTGGTGCCCCCACAGAAAAAAATTGCACCCAGTATTTCGAGTCCTGCTATCTTATTACCTGGATGTCTAACCTTCACCGACGTATCATTTCTGTTCAGCCGTTTATATATGTTGTATCATTTGTTAACTTTTCAGTTATACTGATTTTCAGTTATACTGATCTCTGTTAACTTTTCTCAGTTATGGTACTTGGTTACTTTTATACAAATTGGTACTTGGTACTTGGTTACTTTTATACAAATTGCTTTATGTTGTGTTTATGTTATGTTATATTGTTTATATGTCCCTGGGCCCTTTTGGAAAACAACAATTTTACTGTTGAAAGGCTACCCAGGTGTTTATAAGATGAAATATATAAATAAATAAATCATGTGTGTGTGTTTGCATGTGCAGACCTGCTACATGTATCTTATTACCTGGATGTCTAACCTTCACCGACGTGTTGTATGTGTGTTTGTATGTGCAGACCTGCGTGAGGAGCCTGACCCGTTACATCACCACGTCCTGGAGGCCCTGCAGAAGATTAACGACATGACCCTCAGCAGTGACCTGGACCCGCCGGCCGCAGGGTCCGCAGATCTCATCCCCATGGCAACCATTACCGCCAAGTCCCCGGCAGGTTAGTGCACTTCACACGACTTAACTCAGTCATCCAGATATGCTACTCGAAACACCTTCAAACTAGACAAACCAAAAACAAACAGCACTAAAAAAGCCTTCACATACAGAACTACTGCAGCATGGAACTCTCTACCACATGGGCTGCAAACAGTGGCATCACATGAGAAGTTCAAACAAGACCGACTAAAACACATGAGGGACATGAACAAGTAGAGCACATACGATGTTACACACTTGTAATGTCTACTATGTAATGTAAATGTATATGTAATTGTACGTGATGTATTGTTATGTATGTATTGTTATGTATGTACCCTCTCCTGGAAGAATAGCTGCCACCTTCGGGTGGGCAGCTAAAGGAGAGTTTTACCTCAATAAACCTCAATCCCAAAATGGGTACTAGTATCTGACTTCAGTTGGGGAGGTAGAGGGCATGATGTTTGATGTTTTATTAGATATCCATGAGATTAGGTATCAATTCTAATCTATTCTTACTGGATTCATAAAACACAGGGTACACAAATGTAATACAAATTAAGGCACATAACATAACACTTGCATCCATTAGACTACAACTAGCATAAAACCACAGAGCAATAAACAGTTACAACTACAAAGCACGAAGCAACACGACATTACCAGATTGCTTTTGGGAGGTCAGAGGTCGCATACAATGATAATATATACAGCTTCTTGCTTGTGCCAGTACCTTACCACCAGTGCTTTAAGGGTTTGTTTGTATCTATCTTGTGAGTCATCATGTCATGTATGATGTTCTTGAAGGCACTGGAAGGAGAGCCTGAATGGGCTCAGGCTCCCCCATTCCTATACCGTGACAGTACATCAACAACCCACTGCCCCTGCAGGATATGGGACCACCGTTACCTTTACCTTACCCTTTACACTGAAGTTGCCATTTGGCTAATAATTCTCTACAATTGGTTACAGCATTCGGCAGCAGAGAAAACATCAGATTCTTCCAAAATCTCATGTTTTTTCACTCTGTGTTAAAACATGTTAGAACTAATTTAGAAGAACATGAAAAAAAAGAAAACCCCAAAATCCTATCCTAATATGTTTTAGCATGAGGCACACAATGTACCAGTGTAGGCAGACCTTACACAGCTACCCTACACACACCAACTGTGTGAGGATGCGGGCTGCAGACCAGAAGACCAGCCCAGGGCCATGGAGGATAGGGAGGACTGGCAGGAGAGAGTCAAGCATCCGTGAAACTCTCACGACCAGATGATGATGATGTTTTAGCAACCTAGTGAAGTTATTTTCAGAAGTCTTTCCATTTTCTGATGGTGAATGTTTCCCCCCTGCCAGTTGTAGATGGAGAGGACGCCCCAGAGGACCAGACGGGCTCCTGTCAGGACCCCCCTCCCCAGCCTGACCCTGACCAGCCAGCCAGCCCGCAGGGGGAGGAACCCAACACTGAGGTCACCTCCAGCCTCACCAGTCAAAACACTTCTCTAGAGAGTAAGTTTCTGCTGTGATTCTGAAGGACTTACATGTAGTCTCCATCAGACTCCTTTGCAGTAACATCGGCCTAACAAAATGTAGCTGACCAGGCCAGTTGGCCAACCATAGAGGGTCCATTTTGCCTGCATGTGTGCCTGCATGTGGTGGAGACTAACTTATATGTACATGCAGATACAGAAATTAAACGTTTACAGTTAGATGTGCAAAGGTTAGGTGTAACAGGTCATTCAGTATAATATAGCCAGCTGCTGCTGTGCTGCATGCCTGTAAAGGGTGGTTATACCGGCTATACAGATACAGAAGTACAGAAATTAAACTGTCAGTTAACCTGCCCAAGAAGGCTACCCAGGAGACTGGGTAAATTGGTCTTCTTCGGCAGGTCACTTAATGCTTGCATGGGAAAAGAAAGATTTTGGGACTGGGAAAAGGTTACAGCCAGTTGCCTGGCTTCAGGAGGTGGCTACAGGTTTGGCTGTATATACACTTCTCTTGCAATGCTTCAGGATGACATAGATGTCCATACAGGTCTCCACAGTAAATACCACCTGCATATGCAGGTTAGGGCAGGTACAATTGGAGCTGTGCATTTCTGCCAAACTCATTGCATGCTTTCTCTTCCTTTAAGATTGAATTCTATAACTGCATAAGAAATGGATCTTTATTATCGGATCTTTGAAACGAGTTGTGTCTTGTCTCAAATCCTGACCTTTCTGTTCCCCAGTGGTGTCAGCTGAAGACGCCTCGCCTGTTGCCATGCCGACCGGCTCTCCCCACGAGCAGCCCGCCATTCTGAAGGAGGCGCGGTCCCAGGACCCTATCAGGGAGCAGTACCTCCCCATCCCCAGCAGTGGTAACACCCCATTGGACGAGGACAAGCCAATCATGGAGCAGGACACAAAACAGCCCGGTTCTGAGACAGAAGGGGAGCAGCCACTGGCTACCAGCTCCTCTGTAGATGCAACCCCTACAGATAATGAAGCTCCGCCTACAGTGAACACTGAGGAAGGTGAAACCACGCCGACAGAAGAGACGACAATCCCCAGTGAGACCGACGTAGAGTTGCACTCTGAGGCACACACGGAGCCCACACAGTCAGAAACTGAGGAACCTGCTGAGGTTAGAACTCCTGCAGAAATAGAGATTATAGACGAAACAATGGAGAAATTCCAAGAGATTCAGGCCTCAGCAGAGGAGAAAGTTTCCTCGTTATTAGACATAGTTGAGAAGTTAGGATCTGTGGGGGAGGAGATGAAGAAAACCTTAGACTTGGGAGCGGAGGGCGGGTACCCTTCTCCCTTGGTAGAGGACCCCTGTAAGATGACAGTATCAGACTTATCCCTAGAGAAGGACAACTTGAGCAAAATTCGTCCCCACAAGCCCCTGACGAGGCTGTACCCGAAGGACAGGGACCCTCTGTGCATACAGAGGACGCGGGGGGATGGAGGCCTGGACCTGGAGAGCACCCAGTCCAGTCTGGAGCTGCCCAGTCACAAGGTGTCCACGGAGCAGCTGAAGGACCACGTCACCTCGGCCAGCTCTCCTAACGTCAGCACGGACAAGTCTGTCCGCCCCAAGTCCGCCGGCTCCAGCAGTCTCAAGAAACGGACCAGCCGGACGCGGCCCAAGCTGGAGAAGCTGCGCGCCGCTAGCTTAGACACCAGCGTGACGCTGAGCGACGCTCTCGGCGGTCGGACTAGTACCAGCTCCATCCCCACCGGCTCCAGGGAGATCGAGCTGAAGACGTTCAGAATACTGAGGGACGGGGACTCCACCCTTCCGGCCGACCAGGACCGGCCGGATCCGGAGTTCTCCCGCCTCTCGAGTCAGTCGTCGAGCACGCGGTCCAGCGATCGTCCACTCATCAGACGGACGTCGGAAACCAGCGGGGACAGCAGCTCGTGGGCGGCCACGACCGATCCGCTGCTTCCCGCGGCCTCTCAGAGCGCCGACGTGACGGTAGAAAACAAGGGCAACAAGTCGGGAACGAAGCTGGACTCCAAGAGAAAAAGGAGGCCCAAGTCGAAGTCGGACCTGGAAGCGAAGGGCCGGGACGTGGAGAGTAATGCTGCGGCGCTGGAGGCGTTGTCCAGGGTGGGGGCGATAACTGTTAAGGACTCGAGCGGAGGCAGTCGCACACAGAACACTGCAGGCGGTTTGAACTGGTTATTCACACCTGGCGAGGAGGATGATGATGATGACGATGATGACGATGATGATGATATGGACAACTCCACATTAGGTAATGTTATTCATGTATTGGCTTTTCAATTTGTCATTTGGCATGTAAACAAATGTGTGATTTTTCAATAAATAACATAATATAACATAATATAACATAATATAAATAACATAAATAACATAATAGTAAAATAACATAATGGGATATAACTACACACTGTTGAAGTTAAAGAAATGTGGAATTGATTTTGCTGCATCCTTAAACTAAGCTGTAAAAAGATTTTTTTGATTGGAGATGTCACATTAATTCTTGCTTTTGCGGAATCCTAAGAGATTGTAGAAGTTTCCTTACTTTCTGGCTTGGTCGTACAGCCTGGCAATACTGTATCCTTTCCATAGAAAAAGCTCTTGTCACGATCTACAAGATACTATCAATTAACCAATCTACTGTGTACACATGTATCAGATTGATTATCTACTCATGATGTTTGTTTAAAGTTAAAACTTTTGATTTAACACAAGGAAGTTCTCTCACCTAGAGCTTTCGAGCAGTCACTCTGGTCTTCCTCAGTAGACTGAAACAGTGAAGCTTGTCATGTGGCTTCTTTGAAGTATGAAGTCAACATGATGTTGATTACCTAGACCTTCTCTCCCCCCACAGACTCCCAGTCGAGGTCAGTGTCAGCGGAGACCACGAGCACGGTGAGGTCGGAGGACAGCGAGGTTCCCGCGGCCGTCCCGAGCCACTCCCGCGCCAGCGAAGGCGCCATTCCCAAACGCAGGTCAGCCTCCGGTGCAGGAGGGTCACGGCGGAGGGGCCACAGGGGTGAGCACTCGGGTTACTTCTCCCTCTTTTTCTTCTTTTAAGAAAAGAAGTGTGGCGTCGGTGGCGCAACGGTTAGAGCGTTGGACTCGGAACCGAGAGGTCCCGGGTTCGATACTCACCGTGGCCCGACGTTGTGCCCTTGGGAAAGGCACTTTACACGACTTCCCCACCTATACGGTGGAGTGACGCCCACCGACCCTCTTAGGCTAATCTGTCTGTCAGGGTGCCAAAAACACCTTACGGATTTGGTGCGCCGATGTGACAACATCTCATATTGGCCACTGATGAGAGCCGTAAAAAATTTTTTTTTTCTTCTTATATTGCTGCATCCGTCCAGCTAACTGAAGACACTGCTGCCTTTTTGTGGCTAATACAAGATGGAGTTCGCCAGGCCTCCATCCAGGAAAGTCATGTAAAGTGCCTTTCCCAAAGGCACAAGATCGGTGACACAGAGTTCGAACCCGGGACCTCTTGGTTCCGATCCGAATGTTCTACCAAATACGACCCCACAAATGTTCATGTGGTGTTCAATGGACAAGTGGCTAGGCTAGCGGCACGGTATCAAGAGGTTTGATTCCTTGCTAGACGTTGTGTCCTTGGGAAAGGCACTTCACACGAGTTTCCTCACTCCTCCCAGGTGTAAAATGGGTACCTGACTTCGTTGGGGAGGTAGAAGGCAGCGGATGGAGAGGGATGGGCTCTACATTCCAATACCGTGCCCTAGACAACCACTGTCCCTAAAGCCTTGTTACTCGACTGTAAGGAGAGAACCATTCTCAATGTACACATTTACAGGGCCACCTTAGCTGCTGAAATTGCTTAGTATGGGATGCTTACATGTAGCTGCACATGATTAGGGACAGGGTTTGTTCCATTTTGTGCCAACAAGGAAATGCAAATCTAGAAAGTTGATCTGTGTTGGTAGAAGTCGGTAATTATGAAGCAAGCTTGAACTGTAGTTTGCAATACAAGATCAGGTAAGCCCAATTTCTTGCCCCAGAAACTACAGTTTAAACCTGCTTCATAATCCTGAGCAAGGTTAACAGTGAATCTTTTTTCTTCTTCAGCATGATCTGAAATGCCCACCTGCCAGAATCCTGTAAATTGTTTTTAGCTTTTTAAGAGTTTACTCTAAAATGTGACAAGTTTCAACCACAAGACAACAACACAGTCAAACTTGCCCAATACGACCACTCTGGACCAAAAAAAATATGTGTGTACAGGTTATACTTTAGATAGGATTCTTTATGCTTGTGTAAATGAGAAAAATTATCCAAGGGACGACCAAAAATGTCCTTTAATAATTAAAAAAATATGTAAACAAGAATTCCGAGATTTCATACCTCCATGAAATATGGGCTTGATATGTAAATGTGCCTGCAGTTACAGAACAAGCTGCTAGGGGGACCAAACTCACACCACTTATTCCTGACAGGAAAAGCAATCTGTCATGAAAACATCAAGACCATAGCATGTTCAGGACAAAAGATACAAAAACCGGAAGTTCTGCTGCAGTACCAAGGTCATCCACCAGGAGGCCCATATTTGACCTTGACGTTTGTCTTCCTAAGACTTACCAACATACCAAATATCACCATAATCCATAAAGGCGTTCTGAAGTTATGCTGACCACAAAGTTGCGGAAACACAGACAGACAGACAGACACACACACAGACATACAGACACACCAAAAACAATACCTCCATTTTTCATGGAGGTAACTATTCACAACTACCAGCACATTACGAATTGCCCTGATGAAGATGACAGAAGGTCATTGAAACGTCGGCTTGAAAAATAAATGGTTGTGATAGAAAGAACTTTGTTATTCAGTCGTTTACAAACCTGATGAAATTATTTACAGAACTACCTGTACAGTTTTGACTCTATATCAATGGCCAGGACTGAGGTGGTCCTTATGTAGAGGTGGTCCTTATGTAGAGGTGGTCACTTGTACAGGTTTGGCTGTACATATCTCAACAAGCCAGTACCTTAACCCGCACCACCTCTCCTTCCCTCCGTAGACTCAGGGTCATCCCCCAGGCGGATACTGGATGACCGTGGGCTGGGGCTGCTGGACAGCCCGTCAGACAGCCCCTCCACGCGCCTCACTAAGGTACTGCAGCGAGTTCTGGCAGAGGAGACTGACCACCTGGATATAACTGATATAGGTACTATCTGATGTATGCCTTCTTATGCTGTAGAGGAGCTGGACTTTTTCTTGTGTTTTTTGTAAGCACGTCGGCAGAACGCACTGCACCTGTGCCAAACCCAGAATTTGGACAATTTTTGTTGAATGTGTGGTCAATGTTGTATCAGAATTTTGCCTGTTACAGACAATATCTTTTCAGACACAACAATTGGAAACTACAGTCTGGACGTTAGCCTTATGTGTGCAAATACGACCTTGTATGAGACGTTCTCCCGAAGTGCTAAGCACAATACATTATGGGTTTTGCGCAGGTGCAGTATGTTCTGCTGATTTGCAGTCTTTGTAGAGAGTAGTATGAGTAGAGTAGAATCATTCCTCAGTTGCACTGCAGTCCTTCCTCAGTAATACATCTGGAACTTCATAGTTCCCTTCGGTTACCTGAGGATTGGCAGTGCTTTGCTCATACTCTTTATAGAGTAGTCATTATTTCCCATTTAATATGTATGTCATACCCCCTTCCCCTGTTAGCTAGATCTCATTTTATGTTTGTCTGTGTTTGTCCGGGATTGGTACATTAAAATTATAGATAAAGAAGTCTGTTCAGAAATAGAAAAGTAGAGTTTAGACCAGATAATAATGATGAGATCAAGATGCTGAGAATATACTTAGGCAAAAGTCCTTTGTAACACACAGGAAAAATATAATGGACCTATACCATTATTATGTCACAGTTTGTTTACCTGTTGTAAAGAACAGTCTAGAATGGTCAGTTAAAGAATAAAGTCAGGTATGTTTAATTTTTGCTGCGTCTAGTTTTGTTGGCACAGCAATGGGTGATTTAGTTGTGATATTAGACAAAAGTAGTACTGTACACAAACACACACCGCGCTACGCACCCCTGTACAATATAAACGTCGATTGACCGGCATTCATTGCAGTAAACAAACTGTGACGTAATAATGTGATAGGTCCATTGTACAACTTTGGTATCTAACAACTGTATATCTTGGTGTTCCAGCTACCTGACTGTCCCAAGGATGCTACCAGTACATAACAGCACATGAATAAATTTTTCCTCACCTCATGGTCCCAGCACTCAGATTTTACTCCAGGCAGCACAGTGTACTTAAGCCTCAATAAGTCAAGCTTCTTGCAACAACTCTGACCATGTACTATATATCCCCCCGCTGCAGGATCAAGTTTTTTCCAACTACCGGGTAGCAGAACGTACTGCATCAACCCCAATTTTTCACAGTTTTTGTTGGACGTTTGATCAACATCGCATCAGAATTTTGCCTGTTGCAATTTCTTTTCCAACTCAACATTTGAAAACTATAGACATCCTTAAATACACAAATTCGACCTCAAAAAGAGACGTTCTGCCAAAGTGCTATGCGCGTGGAATATATTACAGGTTTGCACGGGTGTAGTACGTTCTGCCAGTGTGCTCTTCCAACTACATGCCCAGGGCCTCACTGAAAAGCAGTGTTACCACTGAATGAGCAACCCTGTATAAATGTGACAGAAAAGAAAAATAGAATAAAATGTATTCTGACTGCAGGATCAAGTTCCCGTAACAGGCACCACAATTCCGGCTCTCTAAATTTTTCCTCACCTCACGCTCAGAATTTACTCCAGGCAGCACAGTGTATTTCAGCCTCAATAAGTCAAGCTTCTTGCAACAACTCTGACCGTGTACTATATATCCCCCCCGCTGCAGGATCAAGTTCCCGTAACAGGCACCGCAACTCCGGCTCTCGAAGACGGCGCCACCGGCACAGGGACACCCCCACCTCCTCTCCGCTGCCCGACCCCTT
>NW_017804576.1:1212963-1221466 GCF_001625305.1 Branchiostoma belcheri | reverse complement strand
GACAGACCGGCGCACCGCCACCCGCCGCGAGCGGCACAAGGCCATCCGCCGGCGCGAGACCACGCCGCCCTCCACGCTGCTGACGTCCCTGAACATGGCGGAGAACACGCACCTCGCCATGTCACACGAGGACACCACCAAGGGCGCCGTGCACTGCTTCCAGGACGAGTTCGGTATGTTTTGTGATTCGTGATTTATTTATTTCAAACACCAAAAGCAAACCTTGCAGCAGGAATGAGAATCCCTGAATTGAAAGAGTTTGCGTACAGAAAAAAAAGTTACAGTAGGCAAGGTAAACAATATATACACACCCTCATATACACTATAATACATAAAAAATTTGTACCAAGCAAAAAAACTAAAATTATACAGATGAGGTTTAGGAAAGATAAAACTAGTGATATGTCAGTTCTGTTGTGCTCAATCTCTCTCCATACTCATTTCACTTTTTAAAAGTTTGCCTATACTGATGACCTTTGGTCGTAATTTATGCTGTTATATTTTCGCAGTGCCTGTTAAGTTGGCACAATTCTATTTAGGGTAGATTTTATATTTAAAAAAAGGTCCCGTTCCTGGTGCAGTAATATGGTAGAAAGAAAGCACTCTTCCCTATTGAGCTATTGCACTGGATTGATATAGAGTTGTATAAAATGGCATCCTTTTGTATTAATATTTGTACTAGAAGTACAACAAATGTATAAGAAATGACTCCATGAAAATTAGTAAATTCATGATTATTTTTTAGTAATGGAGATTCCTACTAAACAAACAAACAAACAAACAATCAAACATATATCTGCAGGAAACTGGCTGACGTACACGTTTGATGACAACAGTGCAGGTGTGGCTGTGCCGGCCATCCAGGCCATTCCTGATCCACTGGTGGAAGTGCTGAATGACCAATGGTGGGTGACGTCTGTCCAGTTTGTTAGCTGCAGAGAGAAATGTACTAACAATGGCGTCCAGGTGGTCTCCACCTGACTCCTTTTGCAGGCCAAATGAATAGTAGAAGTCGGCCTAAATATTTTGTGTGCACTGCAAAATGGAGCTTCTCTGGGCAGCTGACTCCTCTGGTGAATGATGTCCCCTCTATAGGCCGATTTCTACTGTTTATTCAGCCTGCAAAAGGAGTCTGGTGGAGACTAGCATCCAGGAGTTAAACACGAGATTCATCTCATCTATTGTACCGTAGTCATAATATTTCACCACAGATGATCTGACAACCAGTTTTTCTACGTTCTTGGTTTTCTGTTCTTAATGTTTCACTTATGTCCATTCTCTGATGTTGTTGTTGTTGGTCATCCTCATCAGAGGTGAAGCATCATATCATGCTTTTTCTATGCTTTCTTTGATGTTATTCTCCCATTTTTTCCCTTGCCTACCCCTTTTTCTTTTATACTACTGTTCTTTGAAATTGAATGACAGTTTTGGCTAGTCCTAATGACAGTGACATGTGGCCTTACCACTTCAGTTGCCATTTCTTCACTGTGCTTAGGAGGTCTTCATATGGACTTAATAGTATGCTTTATTTTGTATTGCACTTCATTGTTTGAGACACAGTCTCTAGGAAATAAGTAGATAGAAAGAAAGATAAGTCATTGAACATGGAAACCCTTCCACCTGTGCTGTTGCCATGGCAACCATTAATGATTGACACGTCCGTCTCCAGGGAGACCGGTTCTTCCAGCTCCTCCTCCACTGTCGTCATCGACAACAAGTCCGAGTCCCACCTGCTGGATATTCCCGACATCCCCGGGTCTGTTGCCAGGCAACATAGGAACCGACACCTGCTGTACACAGACAGTATCACAGAGAGAAATCAGGTAAGGCTGTACACAGACAGTATCACAGAGAAATCAGGTAAGGCTGTACACAGACAGTATTACACAGAGAAATCAGGTAAGGCTGTACACAGACAGTATTACACAGAGAAATCAGGTAAGGCTGTACACAGACAGTATTACACAGAGAAATCAGGTAAGGCACGGTTTTGAGTGGTATCCTCTTTTTTGGTTGTACAGATACAAATATTGAGGGGTATCCTCAAAAGCTTTAAACAATGATTGCAGTTAGATGTGAAAAGGTTATTAGGGGTAACAGGCCGTTTCATGTGATGTAGCCAGCTGCCACTGTGTCACGTGCCTGCAAATCCGGTTTTATTATGCCAGCAATACAGATTATGCCAGCTGGTGTGTTGTGTAAAAGTTACACAAGGTATACTGAGATGTAGATACAGATTTCAATGTTGTCTCTATCAAGAAAATTACAAGCACAGTTCTTTGAAAGTAAGATTATTGTCTTCAAGAATAAAACAAGTGCATCAAAATGTACATCCTCAATCTCCACTGACATGACGATGATGATTGTTGCCAGGACGATGACAACAACTCGACTCCTGACTCCGAGGGTATCAGGAACATCATCTGCATGGAGGAGAAGCCCCCGCCCAAGAAGGTGAAGTACAACTACAGGTTCCCGCTCTTCCCCTGGAAAACCATCAAAGTCACGTACGACAGGCTGGCACTGTTGGCACTTCTAGACAGGTCAGTGGCTTAGGTAGGGTCTACCTGGCTTTAGAGGCGGCTGGAAAGAGTAAAAATTGGCCAAATAGAGGGATAACATGCGTGGGGAGTTGGCATGTTATCGGAGTGGCAAACTGTACTCGTTTAGTTTTTTTTTAGCAGGCCAACTCCCCTGCCATGTTATCTGTCTATTTGGCCAATTTCTACTCTTTCCAGCTGCATCCTGGTAGAGGTGTTTAATGCTACAAGATTCATCATTGTAGTGTTCAAATTCATTATGGACTTTTGATGATGACTTTTACGGTAAAAAGTTCCATAGAATCATTATAGATGTATTAGATTTCCTTTTGTTAAACATGTATTCTTCAAGGAGTGGATGTTCCACAAGATACGCAGTTAACTGGATATGATTTTGAAAATGGTCAGACGTTTCAGGCAGCATCCACTACATTTCGTCACGTCAGTGACTGCTAGTGGATGCTACCTGAAACGTCTAGTATCCAGTTGCTTGAGTGACTGTTACTTTGGTATCTTATTACCTGGATGTCTAACCTTCATCAACGTTCTGCAATCGTATTGTGTTTTAGTACTAACCATAGACCTTGCCATCCTGTTTCCCTTACAGAAACCGTACCATACTAGAGAACATCGCGGCTGTGTTCCTCTCCATGTTAGTGGGAGTTTTCGGCTCCCTGCTGCTCACGGCTAACTTCTTCCAGGACTTCTTCATTTTCCTCTTCTGTGTGATCATCGCTTCCTGCCAGTACTCATTACTTAAGGTGAGAACAACCTCTTTTATCACCTGAATAAAGTATAATCTGCATGTTTGGAAAAGTTTAACTATTCCCCTACTCAAGAAATTTGTACTCTCAAGAATTTTCAACTGACTCACTCAGTCTTAATCAACTACATGTATGTGACCCAATTTTTCAGTTATTTTGGGTTGGAGAACAGTTTAACTTTTCTACATGTACAGTAATTCACCAACTTAGCTGAACTGTCATGTTAGTATCTTATGCACTTTGTTGTCTTTTTGTAACTGTGACTTTCTGGTAAGGCCATGTTGATTTGATTATATGGATGACATCCTCCGGGAGCCCCAAAACTGATGCGCGCGAATAAAAAAAAGTTTTGCAAAAAAAAGTTACTTTTCATTATGAAATCTACGTGGTCATCAGGGTTGAGCAAATGGCACAGAATATGGTTTGGCGAATAATCTAGTCTTCAAGTTCATTTCTTTACAATTTCGTCTTTTTATGTTTGATTTTGCATTGTACGACATTGGTATAGTTTTTATTATTTTTTTTGTAACTTATGGTATATTTTTGCTCATTTTGCAACTGTTTTGTACGATTTACAGTATGGTTGAAAACTTCTTTTTTTTTGGAAACGGCCGAAAATTCATGCGTGCGCGGATGTCATCCATATAATCAAATCAACATGGCCTAATGTATGATTGTATGATCCTCTTGAATGAGAAGTCTTCCTCATTACCCCTGGTACTTTTTTCCCCACTAACAGAGTGTACAGCCAGACTCAGCATCCCCTGTCCATGTAAGTATTGAAGGGTTCATACAATATCATAGATGGAACCACAGTAATTGTTTGAAAACTTTGACACCCAAAAAAGAAACAATGAGAACACATTTTTATTCTGCTTCATGTGGAATATTAGTATACTATTTTGGCAGAATGTAATGCACATGTGCAATACCTGTGTTGTATTGTGCACAGCACTTTGGCTTGTTGAAGTCTTATTGAAGGTCGTATGTAAGGATGATATGCACCTGTTGTTTTCATATGTTGTGTCAGAAAAGGTATCGTCTGCAATGGGCAAAATTCTGATGCAACTTGGACCAAACAGTCAGTGAAAACTGAAAAATGCAAGTTTTGCCAGTTTCCATACAGCACATTCTGCCATAAATGTCTTCAGCCAGATACAGCCTTTACAGGTCTGCTGAACAGTACTACCAAAAAGATGTGTTTGCTACCATGGTACATGTGTGTTCTTCATCCCTCCCTCATTCGCTCGCCTGTAGGGCCACAACAGGATCATAGCGTTCAGCCGGCCGGTGTACTTCTGCCTGTGCTGCTCCCTGGTACTGCTGTTAGACTACACCAGTAAGCAGGCCAGCTTCAGCGTGTACCACCTGTATGGGCTGCCTCTCACAGACCCCGGCCTGCTCAGGTTTGCCAGGGATCTCGTCATGGGTAAGCTTTAGATTTCCTTACTATGTTCCCCAGGCAATAGTAGTATATAGATGTTAGACTACACCAGTAAGCAGGCCAGCTTCAGCGTGTACCACCTGTATGGGCTGCCTCTCACAGACCCCGGCCTGCTCAGGTTTGCCAGGGATCTCGTCATGGGTAAGCTTTAGATGTCCTTTCTATGTTCCCCAGGCAATAGTACTGTATATATTATATATTAGATGTTAGAATACACCAGTAAGCAGGCCAGCTTCAGCCTCTCACAGACCCCGGCCTGCTCAGGTTTGCCAGGGATCTCGTCATGGGTAAGTCAGGGATTTTGTTCGATCTTGTGAATGTTTAGTGTTAGGTTCACTGAAGGATGTATAACCACACTTGACGAATGCTTGGGTAAGACTGATTTTATTATTTTTCTGACATTGATGTTAAGAATGCTGTATACTACTATAAATTTAACATCTTTACATACGTGTTAATAATTGGGTGCACTGGTGCACCCACAGAAAAAACTTGGTGCACAGCTCCAAATTTGGGTGCACTAAGGTGCACATGCACCCAGTATTTCCAGCCCTGCTTAATGATACCACCCTGTGTTCCTGCAGTGCTGTGTTAGTAATGATAACTTGTCAGTGATGGTTAGTAATGATAACCAGTGATGGTTAGTGATGATAACCAGTGATGGTTAGTGATGATAACCAGTGATGGTTAGTGATGATAACCAGTGATGGTTATTAATGTTTTCTGTGCAGTTCTGTTGCTGTGTTTCCCGCTGGTGTTTGTGTTAGTAATGATAACTTGTCAGTGATGGTTAGCAATGATAACCAGTGATAGTTAGTAATGATAACTGTGTATTTCCAGTTCTGCTGCTGTGTTTCCCGCTGGTGTTCGTGCTGGGTCTCCTGCCGCAGTGCAACACGTTTGCCATGTACCTGCTCGAGCAGGTGGAGACGCACATCTTCGGCGGCCACACGACCACCAGCCTCACCGCAGCCTTCTCCAGCGTCTGCAGGAGCCTCGTGTCTGTAGGCCTCGTCTACGGGTTCTGCTTCGGCGCTCTGAGGGTACGTGTAGCTGTTGTTAAGACTGTTTGTTATTGTCACTCTGCAAGAAATGGTGTGTTGTAATCTCAAGTCACACTTCTACATGCTGCATCGCAACTTTATTGTACTACCCTGACAAGTTATGATATACATGTAAAGTAAAAGGTTTACATGTACATTGTAGTTGTGTCCTTGGGAAAGGCACTTTATACTACTTTCCTCACTCACTATAAAATGGGTACCTCAGTTGGGGAGGTGAAAGGTAGTGGAAGGAGAGGGATGGGCTCCACCTTCCTATGCCACACCCTAGCCACAGTGGTTCAACAACCCACTGCTCCTTTGGCCTCAAAAGGCTATGGGACTACCTTTTGTTATACCAGGACAAGTTAACCTCCCTACTGCCCATTGCTAAACAATCCAGCTACCTTAGCAGGCAAAAGGTTAAAGATCATTCTAACCCCGTCTATCTCTATTACCAGGACGCGGTTCTGTCCTCCCAACACGTGCTGTTCTCCGTGTTCTGCGGACTGCTTGTTGCCATGGCGTTACTATGGTGTTACTAACCTGTGATTCCCCCCCCCCCAGGACGCAGTTCTGTCCTCCCAACACGTGCTGTTCTCCGTGTTCTGCGGACTGCTTGTTGCCATGGCGTTACTATGGTGTTACTATGGCGTTACTAACCTGTGATTCCCCCCCCCTCCCCAGGACGCGGTTCTGTCGTCCCAACACGTGCTGTTCTCCGTGTTCTGTTGACTGCTGGTTGCCATGGCGTTACTATAGCGTTACTATGGTGTTACTAACCTGTGATCCCCCCCCCCTCCAGGACGCGGTTCTGTCCTCCCAACACGTGCTGTTCTCCGTGTTCTGTGGACTGCTTGTTGCCATGGCGTTACTATAGCGTTACTATGGTGTTACTAACCTGTGATTCCCCCCTCCAGGACACGGTTCTGTCCTCCCAACATGTGCTGTTCTCCGTGTTCTGTGGACTGCTTGTTGCCATGGCATATCACCTGAGCAGATGTACCTCCGACCTGTCCGTCCTCTGGCAGGTGGGTTGTCTGTTGTTTATGTGAAGCTGGTATAATTGTGAATTTGCGGTAGCACATAGTGACTTTTACCACAAGCTAGCACATGCTGCTAGCCTCTTGCGGCATTAACGAGTTGGCACTGTACTGTTCTTGAGTTACGTGGAGCTTCGGTAGCCTGGGTGCCATCCTCCACAGTTACCGTACTGACTCTCTGTTGTCGCCAGTTATCATCCACTACGGAAGATGGCACTCGGGCCAAAGTCTTGGAGGAGGTGATTTGTAAAAAAGATTTTGGGAAACAAGCGAAAAAGCAATGCGCATGTGGATGTCTTCCATAGAATTAAATCAGTGTGGCCTAATAAGACCAGTGCAATAGCTCAATTGGTGCTCGCTTTGTAACCGGGAGGTCGTGAGTTCAAACCCGGCCGGGTCATACCAAATACTTTGAAAAATGGTACACACTTCTTCTTCTTTCTCTGCTTAGCACATATGAGAAAGAGTGTGGAAAGGTCAAGCACACAGCACTACCAGCGGACTAGCCCCCTGCTGTAGTGCCCTGCACAACTGTGTGTCGCCCAAGGGCTACGGAAATGGACATGGGCACCAAAACCCTATGCTCTGCATGGAGCATGGGTAGAACACAGTACAGTTAACACCTCCCCCCCCCACCCCCCACCCCCAGGTGTTGAGTCGCTGGCTGTTTGCGGAGGAGGAGAAGTCAGATGATGATGAGAGGTCGGACGTGGTGGACCCGCTGCCGGAGAAGCTGCGCCAGTCCGTCGCCTCCCGCCTCAAGTCTGACGCCATCGTCTGCTCCGTCATCGCCATGCTGGTGTTCGCCATCCACGTCAGCACCGTGTTTACTGTGCTACAGGTTTGTTTGTTTGTTTGTTTGTTTTATCAGGATCTCCATTCGTGTTACATAAATTTCACACTGTAACTCACTACGTGACTAATACATGACGGGTTTTGCCAGGCCTCCATCCAAGTGACTTGTAGTGAATCAATTGTCCATACTTATAAACCTGCTTGTCTGACAACTCTCTCACTGACAAAAGGTAGTGGATGCTACCATTTCCAAAATCATATCCAGTTAACTGTTTTTTTTTTTTAGTTAAACCAGCTCTACACAGCTGTGCTTTCTTGGAATCAACACCATGTAGTAGGGTTATTTCTGAAGATGTTTGACTCTTGTTGTTTCTGCAGCCCTCGGTGACAAACGTACTGCTGATCGTAGCCGGTGCGGTGGGGGTGGTGACACACTACATCATGCCCCGTAGAGTTATTCCTGACGTTATGTTTCACTCTTGACTCTTGTTGTTTCTGCAGCCCTCAGTGACAAACGTACTGCTGATCGTAGCCGGTGCGGTGGGGGTGGTGACACACTACGTCATGCCCGTAGAGTTATTCCTGACGTTATGTTTTACTCTTGACTGTTGTTGTTTCTGCAGCCCTCGGTGACAAACGTACTGCTGATCGTAGCCGGTGCGGTGGGGGTGGTGACACACTACATCATGCCCCGTAGAGTTATTCCTGACGTTATGTTTCACTCTTGACTCTTGTTGTTTCTGCAGCCCTCGGTGACAAACGTACTGCTGATTGTAGCCGGTGCGGTGGGGGTGGTGACACACTACATCATGCCCCAGTTCAGGAAACAGCTGCCTTGGCTCTGCTTCGCACACCCGCTGCTCAAGACTCACGAGTA
>NW_017804576.1:1205955-1212943 GCF_001625305.1 Branchiostoma belcheri | reverse complement strand
TGCAGCCCTCGGTGACAAACGTACTGCTGATCGTAGCCGGTGCGGTGGGGGTGGTGACACACTACATCATGCCCCGTAGAGTTATTCCTGACGTTATGTTTCACTCTTGTTGTTTCTGCAGCCCTCGGTGACAAACGTACTGCTGATCGTAGCCGGTGCGGTGGGGGTGGTGACACACTACATCATGCCCCGTAGAGTTATTCCTGACGTTATGTTTCACTCCTGACTCTTGTTGTTTCTGCAGCCCTCGGTGACAAACGTACTGCTGATTGTAGCCGGTGCGGTGGGGGTGGTGACACACTACATCATGCCCCAGTTCAGGAAACAGCTGCCTTGGCTCTGCTTCGCACACCCGCTGCTCAAGACTCACGAGTACCACCAGTTTGAAGTGCGAGGTGAGAGAAAAAACATGGCGATTGATTTGATTTGATTTATTGAAATTGCAACAGTGCAATACACGCGGAACAGAGGCAGCTGTTGCTGGTGTTGTGTTCCGCACATAGAAACAAATACTGGACAGACAATACTCATTTTCACTTGAGTCTAGTAGGGAGAGTCGTGTTAAGTGCCTTTTCCAAGGGCACAAGATCAGTGGCATGTCAGGACTTGAACCCGGGACCTCTTGATTCCGAGTCGTGCACGCTGTCGTTGCGCCACACGACCAAACATCATTATCGGGAGAATAATGTCTACTCAATTTCTTTGCAAACATCACCATGTAAAATGAATTACACAATGTCATATTGTTCTTAAGATGTACACTGGTATAGAAGAACATTAAAGACTGCCCTCACCAGACAGATTTTACCTGCACCACTCGGCATTTAGGAACTATGGATTATACTGAAAACTGTTCCTAAAACATTGCCACTATTTTTTAATACTTAATAGGCGGTCACAGTCAATAGAATCTAATGAAAATCCACATACACAATTTGTATATAAACCCAGTACTGGTTCAGGTTACCGGGTAAGTGCAGGTAGACATCAGAAATACCTGCACAGCTGCAATTTTACCTGCACTAGCCTGCATATACCCAGTACATGGACCAGTGCAGGTTAGGTGCAGGTAGACATCAGAAATACCTGCACAGCTGCAATTTTACCTGCACTAACCTGCATATACCCAGTACATGGACCAGTGCAGGTTAGGTGCAGGTAGACATCAGAAATACCTGCACAGCTGCAATTTTACCTGCACTAACCTGCATATACCCAGTACATGTACATGTACCAGTGCAGGTTAAGTGCAGGTAGACATCAGAAATACCAGCACAGCTACCATTTTACCTGGACCACTTCTAACCAGTTCCCCTGTGTCTCCTTGTTTCCCCAGACTGTGCCCGTGTGATGTGGTTTGAGAAGTTGTACGTGTGGCTGAGGTTTGTGGAGAGGAACGTCGTCTACCCGCTCCTGTTCCTCTCCACACTCACCAAGGACGCGCCCGTCCTCGTCAGGAACTTTGGGCCGTAGTAAGGAACACCATTTCATTCCTTTCTCACAGATTTAAGATTTTAACTAAGATTTAAGCATTTGTCACAGATTTAGCAGGGATTGTAAGAGTCGCCCTTTGTCTTTGGTTTCTCATGAATTCACAGTGACTGTCTCAAATGGCTATAGGACTACCTTTACCTGTACTTAGTCCTGATGTGTCTGGGTTTTTTTTCTGTTGTTCTCTTTATTTGAGTTTTTGAAATAAATGAACAAGAAAAGCATCGCAAATTTTAATGGACACATTGTAGTGCCACCTTCAATAACACACTTAAAAACAGAAAAACACAAAAATCAAAACCTAAAACCAGGGAACACAAGGTTTTTTGGACAGAACTTTTAACAATAACCCCCATTAATTGTCCTGATGTTGTCAGCATGAAAGTTCATCTGAGTTGGTAAATTACATTATGAAAAACTTAATACAAAATTTGACTCACCAGAAATTTTCGACTGAATCACTCAGTCTTCCTCAGCTATCTGACCCAAATGCTGTGGACACATGATTTTTCCATATACAAGAGGCCATATACATCAGGGCACTTCAACCATCACTCAACCGGACGGGGGGCGATATCGACTTCAGACAACCTTTGACCCTTTGCTGACGTCACACGTGGGAAAAATCACGTGTCCACAGCATTTGGGTCAGATAGCTGAGGAAGACTGAGTGATTCAGTCGAAAATTTCTGGTGAGTCAAATTTTGAGTTGGAGAAAAGTTTAAGTTTTTCATAGTCCTGCTGTTGTGTTTGTTCAGCCTGGGGTCGGCCGTGGTGAGCCTGTGTGGACTAAAGCTGCTGAGAGGGTCCTTCTCCAACACCCTCCACCAACACGTCATCCTCATCTTCACATACTTCTTCTTCCACTACGACTTCCCACACGCCTCCGAAACCTTCCTCATCGACTTCTACTGCATGTCCATTCTCTTCAGTAAGGTACGTAAATAGACTTCTACTGTCTTCAGTAAGGTACTTATTCTTAGTATATAGACTTCTACTGCATGTCTATTCTCTTCAGCAAGGTACGTATTCTTACATAGACAAGTACTGCATGTCCATTCTCTTCAGTAAGGTACGTATTCTTACATAGACAACTACTGCATGTCCATTCTCTTCAGTAAGGTACGTATTCTTACATAGACAACTACTGCATGTCCATTCTCTTCGGTAAGGTACGTATTCTTACATAGACAACTACTGCATGTCCATTCTCTTCAGTAAGGTACGTATTCTTACATAGACAACTACTGCATGTCCATTCTCTTCGGTAAGGTACGTATTCTTACATAGACAACTACTGCATGTCCATTCTCTTCAGTAAGGTACGTATTCTTACATAGACAACTACTGCATGTCCATTCTCTTCAGTAAGGTACATATTCTTAAGTTACATAGACAACTACTGCATGTCCATTCTCTTCAGTAAGGTACATATTTTTACAAAAAAGTAAAAGTTTCTGGTAATCCTTACTTCGACATTTTTGGTAGGAAATCATAGATAGTACTGTAAGTAGTAGTCATAGATTGCATGAACAAAAATTTAGAACACTTTGACTTTAAAAAGGTATGGTGTTTCATTCAATCTTCTCTACAACTTGAGATATAACAGGTACTTTGAAAAGGAATTTTTTCAAAGTTTTCCCTGACACCCTAAAGTGAACTATTTTCATGTGACATCAAGTTCACATCATCAGTGTCCAACTGACCTTGCTTTCTTGCCTTTTTCCCAGCTGTATGACTTCCTGTTGAAGCTGAGGTTTGTGCTGACGTACATCGCCCCCTGGCAGATTACATGGGGAAGTGCATTCCACGCATTCGCACAGCCTTTCTCTGTACCACGTATCCTTCATGATGTGCTGTTAAGCAGTTTCTGTGATGTTACTGTTGTGTACCTTTGCAGAAGGAATACACATTGTTTCTTCAATATATTTTTTCTGCAGTGTCTTCTTCCTCTTCTTTAAGCAAAATTAATGATTATTTAAATCAATGACTTGGACCAAATGTCTGTCACCATGGTAACTGGTGCTGTAGCAGACACCCTGTGGTGGTAGATTACATTATGTAGCAAGTGGCAGGACAGAGTCAAAGGGTCTGGAAACCATATACTAGTACATGTATATGAAATTCAAAGTGTTTTAGTAAGAACAAATACAGTTCAGTAGTTTTTTAGGCTAGACTACACTATATGTGAAGGTAAACATTATGCATTTGCTTTTTACAAATGGCACCTTTCTAGTTAACCAGTACAAAATTAATACATATTGTACATGTGTGGTACCACCAGGCAGATTCAAGAAAGAAAAGATTTCTGCACAATCTTACCACTATTGAAAGGTTGACAGCCTTGACCCCCCGTCCCCCAGATTCCGCCATGTTGTTTGTGCAAGCCGCGGTGTCTGCGTTCTTCCAGGCGCCGCTCAACCCTTTCCTCGGCAGTGCAATATTCATCACCTCCTACGCCAGGCCAACCAAGTTCTGGGAGAGGGACTACAAGTCAGTTTGTCTGTTATTAGTGACAATACTACAACTACATTGTACTCTTCCTGTAGTCCTCTTACATACATTGTAAAATACAAATATTATATCTACATTCACTTCTGGCTACTTTGAATAAAAAATGCCAGGTCAACCAAGTTCTGGGAGAGGGACTACAAGTCAGTTCTCTCAATTCCTTATACTTTATAGCCTTTGATAAACCAACTTCAACTAAATCATACAGCCTCCTATATTTCCTATGTATGATTGTCAGCATGTGACCTGTACTTAGCCCAGTGGGGCAAAAATGTACAATAAAGGTCTTCATTCATTCATTCATTGATCTGTTCCAAATGTGTTGATGGTTACAACTTGATTTTACATGGAGGCATAATCAGTTTCAATGTTACTTTGGTCAGTTGCTTTCTAGACTCGAGGCATAGCAGTTGCACATACTGATTGTATTATTCTGATTAAAACAGAATACGTGCATGTGCTACTGTTAACCAGCCCCTTCCAATCTGTGAAAACAAAGAAAAAGAGATTGAAATAAAAACTATTACAACTTTTGACTTATGCAATTATTGTGTTTCTGTTTTGCAGTACAAAAAGAGTGGACCATTCCAACACAAGACTTTCCACCCATCTAGAGAGAAACCCAGGTATGTGCAGTTAGAGTGTGTGTGAATGTGTTTGAGTAAGAATGAACAGAGCAGTACATGTAGTTTGTTAGTCTAGAGTGACCATGTGAAAGTAAACATAATGCATTTATTTTGCAAATGTCAAGTTTCTAGTTTCACTTAAACTGTCCTCCTCTCCAAGCTTGCATTAAAGATGTCCCCATGTACATGAATTCCCAGGATCAGATGACAACAATTTTACTTCATGCTACCTCCTAAGATTGTATTCTGTTTATCATGCGCTCCCTTGGAAATCAGCCCTTTTCTGTGTACCTTAGCCACACCAATTTAATTTCTTGGTTAACGGATTCGCCGCTTCATTTTTTTCTGATTTGCAAATAAAAATAAAAATTCAGAATGCTCATATTTTGCCCTGAACAGTTGAAAACAGTTTTCTTACTACTTGTTACAGTCATTCCATCTTTCAATGCAGTAGTATCATTAAAAGTTCAAAATTCATTGTCAAAATTTTGAACCAGCCTGGTGTGTTGACTTCATGGCTCCTATTGTACCATTTTGGGCCATAATAGGCCTGTTTTTATTTTTTTCGCCCGCCCGCTCCATTATTTTTCTAGAATAATCCGTTAGCTAAGAAATTAAATTGGTGTGGCCTTAGATCAATAAATAGATAAATCTCCCCATGTATCCCCAGGATCAGACGACAACAACCTGAACTCCATCTTCTACGAGCACCTGACGCGGTCGCTGCAGCACTCTCTCTGCGGAGACCTGATCCTGGGGCGCTGGGGGAACGTGGCGGCCGGCGACTGCTTCGTGCTGGCGTCGGACTACCTGAACTGCCTGGTGCACGTCATCGAGATGGGCAACGGCCTCGCTACCTTCCAGATGAGGGGACTCGAGTTCAGGGGTAGGTTTAACAGCACGTCGGCAGAACGTACTGCGCCTGCGCAGAACCCTGGATTTTCACGGTTTTCGTTGGATTTTTGGTCAACGTTGCATCAGAATTTTGCCTGCTGCAGATGATATCTTTTACGACATAACATTTGAAAACTACTGTCGGAATGCTAACCTTATATGAGCAAATACAACCTTATATGAGATGTTCTGCCCAAGTGCTATGTACAATACATTACGGGTTTTGTGCAGGTGCAGTACGTTCTGCCGACGTGCTAGTGTAGGTTTAACTCTTGTTAAGTCACGGGCAGCTCAAATCTGCAGGCCTCACAGATGACAGGCCTCGAGTTCAGGGGTTGTTTTTTTTAACCGTAGTTTATTCATGGGAAGCTCAAATCTTAAGTCTGCCTTACGTTGAGGTCATGAGGAAATGGGTAAGAATCAGGCTGTTTACACAAAATATTAATTAATACACAAATATGTCTTGGAGGGAGAAGTCATGTTTCAAAACTTAACCCTATCTAGACCGGGGGGGGGCTAAAAGTGCCCGCGCCAACTTTGATGTCACATAGCGTCTGAATGGCTAGGGCTAGAATGACCAAACTTGGTGACTTTTCCTAAAATATTGTTGGCAACAATTTTCTATCATTGGAATAAGATAATAATTTTTTGTGTTGCCATGGCAACGGGTTTCTGACAGGCATTTTTTGCTAAATTTAGTAATTTTTGTTTCAAGAATAGAATTTTATGGGTTTTATGTCAAGTTACTCATGGTTTCTAATATTAATAACATCCCATATGAATTTATGTAAATTTTATCATTAAATATGCATAATTTATGCTAATTTGATGACGTCATTGGCCAAAATCCAAGATGGCGGACCATATCATTAGAACAGGTATATACAAGTTATTTTCCTTAAAATTTCATCAATACTTCCATTTCTTTTTCCAAAAAAGGTTTAAATGAAGGTCTTTGGTATGTTTACAATGTATTTTAGGCTTTATCACGAAAAAAAACTATTTTTGAAAATTCAACATTGATGATCCAAGATGGCGGATATCTTAAATATGTATGACGTCAATGGGCAACATAAGACTTAGTACACTCTAATATTCTGTCATAAACACTTTTGGTAAAGTTATGTTGAATACCATTTAGTTTTCAGGGAATAGCCTATCTAGACGGTTTTGGCCAATAAAATCCCATTAATGACGTCATAATGACGTCATATTACGTCATAATGACATCAAAATTGTAGATATGATAAATTTTAACTAGTACACCATCCTCTGAAAATTTGGTAGCCATACGACATACCGTTAGCGAGTTCTGAGGGGGGGCCGAAAGACGCCCCCCCCCCCCCCCCGGTCCAAATCTTGCTCAAAAAAGCCCGGTCTAGATAGGGTTAAATTTAAGGTAATTAGATTTAAGGTCTCCAGTGGACGTCATCCATAGCAATTACTTGGTGTGGTCGTAGAAAATA
>NW_017804576.1:1200096-1205935 GCF_001625305.1 Branchiostoma belcheri | reverse complement strand
ATAGGGTTAATGTTGCTGTCAGAATCAAATCATCCATTATTCCTTTAGTATTTTTTATATCTAATAAGGAAAAAAATTTTTGGAATATTTATAATTTATTTATAATTATATAACAGTTTACATAAAAGCTTTCAGTACAGTACCTTGGACGAAGAAATATTTTGTGGCCATGGAGACTTAGGACTGAGTCAGACTGTATATATATATTGTACTATACACACATGTTGATGACCCTGTTACTGCCTGATGTCCCTCCTCAGGTACGTACTGCCAGCAGAGAGAGGTGGAGGCCATCACAGAGGGGGTGGATGAGGATGAAGGTGAGGATGACCTCTTAGTAGCGTTTCGTAGCATGTATATGTAGAATTTTAACATTCCTGGCAAGTAACTTAGTATACACTCTGTTTAGTAGCCATAGAACATGTTTAGTATAATTAGGTACAACTGCTCACTGTACCCTTCATGAGTATAGTTTAGCGTAATGTAGAATGTACATGAAGAGTTGAAATATTCTCTAGCCAGTAGTTCTTTATAATACTCTGTCAGATACAATGTCCGTTGACCATATATATAGCATTATGTTAGACACATACCAACTAGTAATCTTATTATTTGCCATACATTGTACCCGTGACAATCGTTGTGCAATAAACTTTGACTTTGTCTTTGTTTATTTCTTTCACATACTATGACATAGATTTGTGAGCATTGGACAGAAAACGTGTTATGTACTTACAAGGATCCTTTGCTCATGAAACATAAAAAAAACATAAACACAGAGTTGGGGTAACAAATACAAAACATAGAGTGGACATAAATGAAAATGGTTGGCGTACCCATCAAATCTTCCAGACATTAGAATGAAATTGAATCCAGACGTTAAAATGAAATTGAACACGATATCGGATTGGAGATACAGCAATTTGTATGAGAGGGAGGGGCTACCAATCTTACAACATCAGGCCTGGTGTAAATTCCTCTGTTACTGCCAGTTGAATGGGAGAATGGTTTAAAGTTGATGTACTTGTCCCCCATCTTCCCCAGGCTGTTGCTGCTGTGAGCCTGCCCCACATTCTGTCAGGAAATGCTGTGTGGCAGCAGCTGACTATATCATACAGAACAACCTGTTACACCTAACCCTTGCACATCTAGCTTTAACCAGCGCTGGCTATATTACACAGAACGACCTGTTACACCGAACCATTGCACATCTAACTGTGTTTTTTTCCCCTCCACAAAAGGTTGTTGCTGCTGTGAGCCTGGGCACCTGCCCCACATGCTGTCAGGGAATGCTGCCTTTAACCGGCGCTGGCTGGCTATATTACACAAAACGACCTGTTACACCTAACCATTGCACATCTAACTGTAAGTGTATGTTTTCCCCTCCACAAAAGGTTGTTGCTGCTGTGAGCCTGGGCACCTGCCCCACATGCTGTCAGGGAACGCTGCCTTTAACCAGCGCTGGCTGGCTATATTACACAGAACGACCTGTTACACCTAATCCTTGCACATCTAACTGTAACCATGGTTTAAACTTGATGCATTTGTCCCCCTCCACAAAAGGTTGTTGCTGCTGTGAGCCTGGGCACCTGCCCCACATGCTGTCAGGGAACGCTGCCTTTAACCAGCGCTGGCTGGCTTACACAGAACAACCTGTTACACCTAACCATTGCACATCTAACTGTAAGTGTTTTTTCCCCTCAACAAAAGGTTGTTGCTGCTGTGAGCCTGGGCACCTGCCCCACATGCTGTCAGGGAACGCTGCCTTTAACCAGCGCTGACTGGCTTACACAGAACGACCTGTTACACCTAACCCTTGCACATCTAACTGTGTTTTTTTCCCCTCAACAAAAGGTTGTTGCTGCTGTGAGCCTGGGCACCTGCCCCACATGCTGTCAGGGAACGCTGCCTTTAACCAGCGCTGGCTGGCCTGGGAAGTCACGGCTGTGAAGTATGTCCTGGAGGGTTACTCCATCTCAGACAACTCCGCAGCCTCCATGCTGCAGGTCTTCGATCTCAGGAAGATCCTCATCAGCTACTACATCAAGGTCAGCAGATGCACTGTCTATTTATTTCTTAGTTTGTTTGTTTGTTTGAGCCTTTATTTCAACTCGATCTGTAACAGTGTTACATGCTCTAATCGGCCGCTATTTCGGCCGCTTTTCATAGAGGTCGAGCGTGGAGGAGTGTCAGGGGGTCATAACATAAATACTACTTGCTCACAAATGAAAACAAAGTAATATTTTTTATACATAAGGTAACTCACACAAAGTAAATAAATAAACAAAATGGCAATAACTAATAAATAACTCATAAGTCGTTGTGTCCAAAGTCGTTCAGTCAAAATAGTCCTGTAAGTGAGGTGTGGCATCAAGCAGCCTATAGGCTAGCGTACATAGGATTGAGAGGTTGCAGGTTGGATCCCATGCATTCTTAGTGAGACATTGTGTAGTTGGGAAAGGCACCTTCCTCACTTCACCCAGGTGTAAAATGGGTACCTGACTTCAGTTGGGGAGGTAAAAGGCGGTGGAAGGAGAGGGATGGGCTCCGCCTTCCAATAGCGTGCCCCAGACACAGTGGAACAACCCCTACTGCCTCAAAAAGGCTATGGGACTGCCTTTACCTTTTTTTACCATAGCTTTATTGGGATGAAACTGACCCTTTGAATTCCTGGAATATTTTGTTTATTACATAAGTCCTATAATTGATATGAAGAAGTCAGCAGACAACCAGATGATGTACTCCATTTCATCTAACACTCCCTCGCTGTCTCACTTCAGAGCATCATCTACTACGTGGTTCGCTCCCCGAAGCTGGAGACGTGGGTGAACAACTCGGACATACAGGAGGCGCTCAAGATCTGCCTGGACAAAACGTACGCCGACGTGGACCCGACCTTCAACCACAACATCGACGACGACTACGACCTCCGGCTGAATGGGATCTCTCGCCACTCCTTCTGCAACACGTATCTGCTGTGGATACAGCACTGTGCAGGTAAGGCCAGGATCACTGCAACCTAATTTGTATGGCACAGCACCTAAAATTGTGTAAAATGGGAATTTTTTGCTATTTTCAGACCAGTAAAAACTGCGATTGTAGCTTGAAAAATCCCCAACTAACGGTTCTAAATAGAACACTGGTTCTACCTGTTCCAACAGCAGAAGGCGTTGGAAGATTACATTGCCGCATGGGGGGATAGACTATTGGAACACTTCACATTTTGGACAGGGGTGATTTAAGAACAATCCATTTGCGCGGGAGGGGGATAGGTCCATTTTTGGTATGGGGGATGTGGTGAAGCCATTTGCTGCAAATGCCTTTCTAGTTTTTGCTTCTTCTCCAAACCAAAAAGGTCAATGACCTGACCATTGTAACTAGTATTGAGTTACGTCATGACTCATGGTTGCAATTTCATAGCAGGAGGGATTTAGACTCCTGTCTGACAATATATAATGATTGTGTTTGAGTAAGACTTAACAGAGCAAACCATATGCGAAGGTAAACATTATGAATTTGCGTTGCAAATGTTACCTTTCTAGTGTATTTTGTTGTATATATGTGCAAATAAACAAAACAAATCCAATGAAACCCAGGCCGTCGTGAGCAGGCGGTGGACAGCAGCAGGGAGTCAGCGCTGGTCACGCTGTGCTTCGGGCTGTGTGTGCTGGGCAGGAGGGCGCTGGGCACAGCATCGCACCACATGTCATCTAGGTACAATTTTGTCTTGTATTTCCTTCATTCTTGCCTGACATTTGGTTTTGGGATGTTGTGTAACTGTGTTGTTACTCCGTGAAGGAGGTTTACAATTGTACTATACCTCCTGCAGGAGTATTGTGGTCTTTGGTTGGTTTTACATGTACATGTTCGCAGGTAAAACTCACGGGAGCATTTAACTTGCAGGCATGCCAGTGATGATGCCTGTATTTTTATTTTTACCGTAGCTGTTTTTGTAGTTAATAGTGTTAGTAATATTTCAGAAGCACCCCTGCGTTTAATAGACTTTTGGAACTGGCTGTAGATAAACAACTGTCAAACGATCTGGCGGGGAAGCAACTTTCATGCAGAGGTGCGGTTTAGTCGTTACCTTCCTGGTTCACCCTTGCTTTAACTGGACCGTTCTCTGTCCCTAACAGCTTGGAGTCGTTCCTGTACGGCCTCCATGCTCTTTTCAAGGGAGATTTCCGCATCACGTCCCCGAAGGACGAGTGGGTTTTCTGTGACATGGAGATGCTGAGGAGGTGTGTGGCACCCGGCGTCAGGATGTCACTCAAACTACATCAGGTCAGTACAATAGCCCTATAAGTACAAGGTACAGGTATTGATTTGGATTACTGAGCTGTGGGTTTGTGTGTCTGTTTGTCTGGACATGAGGCTAGTACCACACGTACATGGGCAAATGAACACGAGATAAAGACGTCACCGGTCGATTCCACACATTCCTGGCTAGACCTTGTGTCATTGGGAAAGGTACCTTACATTTTTACCTCACCCAGGTGTAAAATGGGTTCCGTAGTACTACCTGACTTCAGTTGGGGAGGCAAAAGGTGGTGGAAGGCCTTCCAATATCGTGCCCTAGACACAGTGGATTAACAACCCACTGCCCCTACAGCCTCAAAATGCTAAGGGGCTACTCGTGTACATTTAATCTGTGACAGTAAATGGTGGCATGCTAAAGAGTAGAAAACTCACAACACACAAAGAAAACTCACAACTTTAATGGCCTTCAAAAACTCATTGTAATTCGAACTGACATTTCCTGAGCAATGTTGTATGATTATTATTGTGCGTTATACCTGAAAAACAGGTCAAATACCTGAGTGTAACCCTCTGGTAAAATGAATAAACTGAAACTGATATTCCCTTGTCTCCCCAGGACCACTTCACGTCCCCAGATGAGTATGATGACCACCGTGTCCTGTATGACGCCATCACGGCTCACGAGGAGAACCTGGTCATCTCACACGAGGGAGATCCCGCCTGGAGAAACGCCGTCCTCACAAACGTGCAGTCTCTACTCGCACTCAGGTCAGTCCTCACAAACGTGCAGTCTCTACTCGCACTCAGGTCAGTCCTCACAAACGTGCAGTCTCTACTCGCACTCAGGTCAGTCCTCACAAACGTGCAGTCTCTACTCGCACTCAGGTCTCTACTCGCACTCAGGTCTCTACTCACAAACGTGCAGTCTCTACTCGCACTCAGGTCTCTACTCACACTCAGGTCAGTCCTCACAAACGTGCAGTCTCTACTCGCACTCAGGTCAGTCCTCACAAACGTGCAGTCTCTACTCGCACTCAGGTCAGTCCTCACAAACGTGCAGTCTCTACTCGCACTCAGGTCAGTCCTCACAAACGTGCAGTCTCTACTCGCACTCAGGTCAGTCCTCACAAACGTGCAGTCTCTACTCGCACTCAGGTACATGTATGACTCAAGTGCTCCACTGCATCTACATGTATTTAAGTTTATCTTTGTGGAAGGAAAACATCTTGTTTTTCTCTGTTTTGTCTTCTTTTCTTCATCTTCTTCTTCAAGCCAATAACCTGGACCAGAAAGCTGTCATCCTGGTAACTGGTGCTGTAGCAAAGACCCTGTGGTGTTGGATTACATTATGTAGCAAGTGGCAGCACACTTGGGGGGCTGGTCACAAAATTTTATGAATGTGTTTGAGTAAGAATAAATAGAGCAGTTTTTTTTATGAAGGTAAGGCCATGTTGATTTGACTATATGGATGACATCCTCCGGGAACCCCAAAATTGATGCGCGCGTGCGAATAAAAAAAAAGTTTTGCAAAAAAAAAAAGTTGTTTTCATTATGAAATCTACGTGGTCATGAGGGTTGA
>NW_017804576.1:1176979-1200076 GCF_001625305.1 Branchiostoma belcheri | reverse complement strand
AAAAAAAGTTTTGCAAAAAAAAAAAGTTGTTTTCATTATGAAATCTACGTGGTCATGAGGGTTGAACAAATGGGACAGAATATGGTTTGGCGAATAATCTAGACTTCAAGTTCATTTCTTTACAATTTAGTCTTTTTTCGTTTGATTTTGGCATTCTACGACATTGGTATGGTTTTTTTGTAACTTACGGTATATTTTTGCTCATTTTGCAACTGTTTTGTACGATTTACAGTATGGTTGAAAACTTTTTTTTTTGAAACGGCCGAAAATTCATGCGCGCGTGGATGTCATCCATATAATCAAATCAACATGGCCTAAACAATATTCATTTGCTTTGCAAATGTTACCTTCCTAGTTACTAGTATCTATTTATTTCTTTAATCTTAAAAATGTCCGGGTATCCCTATACTTAAGTTCTGTAACCATGTGTTGTTTATTACAGCAAAAGACAATAGTATTGTCAGATGCTCCCAGGCTTACACCTACTTACATGGTAACATCTTGTACCCACAGGCATGTACTTGATGATGGGTCTGACGAGTACAAGATCATCATGCTGAACAAGAGATACCTGAGCTTCAGAGTCATCAAGGTGAGACAAAACATCACTACTCATCGTTAGACGAAACATGCTTGAAATAAAACCAATTTGTCATGTTACTCGGTTGCTGTTGTAGTATCATGTTATAGAACACCTAAATCTCTGATGTGTCTGGATAGTGATGTTGACTTTTTTTGCCCCATTGTCCTTAGAACCGTGAGTGTGTCAGGCTAGCAGCAGGAACATTATCATAAACAAATATATATATACCCAATGATTAATTGGATTCCCAGGTGAACTGAGAGTGCGTGCGGGGCCTGTGGGCAGGCCAACAGCATAATTAAATATTATGTTATAACATACCTAAATCCCTGATGAGTTTGCGTATTGATGTTGACTTTTTTTGTCCCGTTGCCCCCAGGTAAACCGAGAGTGCGTGCGGGGCCTGTGGGCAGGCCAACAGCAGGAGCTGGTCTTCCTGCGCAACCGCAACCCCGAGCGCGGGTCCATCCAGAACGCCAAGCAGGCGCTGCGAAACATGATCAACTCGTCGTGCGACCAGCCCATCGGCTACCCCATCTACGTGTCGCCCCTCACAACCTCCTACTCCAACACCAACGAGCAGCTCAACAGCATCGTGGGCGGCGAGCTGAGTCTGGAGGCCATCAAGTCATCCATCATCAAAACATGGAGAAGGTCAGAAAACACTTCATAATAAGGCTGAATATTGGTCTCAATGTTTGGTTGTAACTCTCTGTAGTTTAGCCTAGAGCCTAGACTAGAGTTGAGTCCAGAAGTCATCAATTCATCCATCATCAAAACATGGAGAAGGTCAGAAAACACTTGATGTGTATGAGCCCTGGAAGATTAGCCCTAACGGGCTAAAGGGTATCGCAATAAACTGAAACTGATCTGTCACCAGTGTTAAAGTGATCAGGCTTCAATATTGGTCTTACTGTTAGGTTGTAACTGTCTATTGAGCATAGAGTTGAGTCTAGAAGTCATTAAGTCATCCATCATCAAAACATGGAGAAGGTCAGAAAACACTCCATAATAAAGCTAAATATTGGTCTCAATGTTTGGTTGTAACTGTCTGTAGTTGAGCCTAGAGTTGAGTCTAGAATTCGTCCATTATCAAAACATGGAGAAGGTCAGAAAACACTCCATAATAAAGCTAAATATTGGTCTCAATGTTTGGATATAACTGTCTGTAGTTGAGCATAGGTCAGAAAGGTCAGAAAACACACACTGATCTGTCATCAATGTTAAAGTGATCAGGCTTCGATATTGGTCTTACTGTTAGGTTGTAACTGTCTATTGAGCATAGAGTTTCAGTCCAGAAGTCATCAAGTCATCCATTATCAAAACATGGAGAAGGCCAGAAAACAATGAGATTTTGCTGTTTCGTTCAACACAAGCCTAAGTGGGCGGATAGCCCTTGGTAGCTCCTATATCCATCGAGTTCTTGATGTACTTGATGTCAATGCTGCTTTTAAATCCATTGATGGTTTTCTGATTTACAGTGTGCGGTGGCAGTTTGTTCCATGCCTGAATGACACGCACGCTGAATACTTTTTTTCATATATCTAGTTTTGCGTACGGTACTTGAGTGGCTCGGGGATTTCATGTGACGACTATGACTTTGTCCCCAGGTTACGGAAGACCTGTGGAGCAGGGTGTAACAGTGGGGGGACCGGTGTACAGGACAACAACGACAACACCAACTGTGGGCAGCAGCAGAACACAACGTCAGGCTCCACACCTGCACCACCAACTACAACCACAAGCACAGGTACTGTATCTGTATCTGTAAAATTTGGTATAGCCAGTATGACCTCCCTTCAGTGTAACACACCAGCTATGATTCAAGGCATGAACAAAAAGTGACTACTATGGACAGGTAGCTATAATGGTTTATGGCAACTAACACAGGTTTGCTTCCAAGCATTTCAGTCTAAAGAAAGGACATTGACTGACTGACTGATTGAATGATTGATTGATTGATTGGTTGATTTATTGATTGATTGATTGATTGATTGATTGACAGGTTTGCCTGTATCCCTGTCAGGTAGACACTTCCGTCGGCAAAGCTTCAAAATCTATCCAGTTGCTTGAGTAACTTTGGTAAAACAGCATTTTGCCCATGTTGGTAGTTGGCTCATATCCTGTCACCCCCTCCCCCGTCAGGTGGGCACTTCCACCGGCACAGTTCGGGCAGTTCTAACCGCGTGACCGCCGGCACGACGGAGAGCCAGGCGCCGCCCGCCAGCCGTCTGAGCGTGAGCTCCACCTCCGCCTCCACACTCACCAGCCCCGCCAACAAGCAGACGGCCACGCCCATAGCAACTATCACCGGCTTCATCGGGGACCACGGCAGCAAGGAGGCCCTCATGCAGAGGGTGCAGGTAACGTAGACAAGCAGTTACTTCACTGGAACTATACTCAAGTCATGGCTCAAAATACTTTTGTCTGCATACCTGTACTGGGGCGGGTAACATTGAAAATTACCTGCACCAGACAACTTTAACCTGCACCACGCAGAATTTAGACAGTATGGATCATACTACAAACTGTTTAGAACCCACTCCCATTGTTTCGTTTATACCTCATGTGAAACATTGCAGGTTATTTGTGGTCTGTTCTTGCCACAGATTAATATTGTAAGCCAGGTAATGTGGTGAGCTGTTTCCACCACAGATCATCAACATAGGCCAATTGTATGACACACATGTCACCCATTGGGGTGTTGTGTGTAGTGAAACATTATGTACTTAAATATTGTGTAAACTATAAGAGGTTTTTATTATGTAGTCTTTTCAGTAGATGTTCTGAGCACTAACCACAAGCCCTGGACTGTTTCCACCACAGATCATATTGTGTAGGCCATCGTGTGTGTCAGTGTAACATTTTGCCCTAGTTACGAGCAGTAACCACAAGTCCTGAACTGTTTCTGCCATTGATATAGGCCAGGTGTTGAAGTGTAGTGTAACATCATACATACGTTGGACTCGGAACCGAGAGGTCCCGGGTTCGATAACTCACCGTGGCCCGACGTTGTGCCCTTGGGAAAGGCACTCTACACGACTTCCCCACCTATACAGTGGAGTGACGCCCACCGAGCCTCTTAGGCTAATCTGTCTGTCAGGGTGCCAAAAACACCTTACGGATTTGGTGCGCCGATGTGACAACATCTCATATCTGCCACTGAGAGCCGTGAAATTTTTTTTTTTTACATCATACATTGCACCCTAGTTCTGAGCAGTAACCACATGTCCTGAACTGTTTCCCGCACAGATCATCGACGTAGGCCAGGTGTACGACACGGTGAATGTGGGCCGGCGGCTGCAGTGGCCGGAGGAGTCCATGCGTCAGCGGGGGGGTAAGAGCGTGTGGCGGGACTGGAGCCCGCGGGAGGGCATGGAGGGCACGGTCGTGCACCGCTGGCTGCCCTGCCACCGCGACGCCGCGCGCCGCTCGCACGTCGACAAACCCATCCTGCTCGTCAGCATCGAGGACAACTTTGTGCCGATCGCCGAGTCCGGGGTGTTGGATCTGGGCGCGGAGGTATAGCCACGGGGAACTGGCCGTACTAATCTCCAAGCAGATCTTTCGGTGGCCACAAAGGACAGTATTAAATTGGCCATGCAGTATCCATTGGCCACCCCAGATCTGCACAGGGACTCAGGGAGGAGCACGTCTTTTCAAAAATGGTGTTGCTGCCCCTCCTTGTACCCCTATCAACAGCAATTAAAGTTTTTACAAGTGGTTTATAGCTTGAATCTGGGACAAATTTGAGTGGGAGTTCACGCACCTTACTGAACCAGATAATGCTGTATTCTGGTGGCTAATGGACACTCCTCTGGCCAATGGATACTACCTTGGCCACCGTATGATCTGCTTGGAGATTAGACTGTGCCACATCACATCAGCTGCTGAGCAATTCCACAACATGTCAGGACTCTCACGGCACAAACTTCACAATCAAGGAGGGAAAATCAGTTACAAATGTACGCCATTTGTCACAGGTACAGATCGCGACCCATCGTGAAAGAAATGGCAAACATTTCCAACAACTGTGGATTTCTACCACGTCCTCTTCAGAGATCACAAGTGGAATAGGTTCTTATTGATGCATTTGATGACTGGTGTACATATCAAGGACTATCAGGCAATTATGTGAAATAACCTAAATATGTTGTGTGTACATGTATGTTTCCAACAAGAAATTGTTGCTCACTGTAGAGACATTGATAATTTGTTATAGATTCAGAAAATGATCAGGTGTGTTAGACAAGATTTCTTCATGTAGATTAGAACGATTAGGTACATTGATGGGAACTGTGGCCTATCCTGCTGGATCAATCAAGTCTAGACTATACTAGTAATTGTAAAGGCTGAGCACGTTGGCAGAATATACATGTACTGCGCCTGTGCGAAACCCAGATCTTTAACAGTTTTCACTGGATTGCAAATCTGTTTGGTCAATGTTGCATCAGAATTTTGCTCATTGCAGACTGTATCTTTTCCGACACAGCATTTCAAAACTATATGACGTAATGTCATCCTTAAATATATGCGAATATGACCTTAAAAGAGATGTTCTGCTGAAGTGACATGCACAATACATTACACCTTTTGCACAGGCGCAGTACGTTCTGCTGAAATGCTCAAAGGCTGAAACTGGCAGGGCTTCTTCATTATGTAAGGGTGTGCTCTAAACAAGTTAGGCACACACTATTGTTACCTGTGATCAAGCAACTGTAGGGGGTTCATGATAAGAGTATACTGTACACAAGAAGTGATGGAATAAGTACAGGGAAGCTGTGGTCCATGATGGAGGTTTTCTACAGAAGACCTTCATGAGACCAGAAGCCACCAGATACATGCGTGGGATTTTCATGGCTTTAGACAAGTGTCTTATGGGGTTAAACTACAGGACAACCGAGAACTGTGAGTGTACTTGTAGTTGTAACAGGGTTGGAGTACTAAACACCAGAACAGCATGGGGAATATCATTACCAGTTAGGAAGATGCAAACATGTTAGAGAATACCTGTTGCACTATAATTACATTGAGATGACGTCATTGAGAATGTATGAGAGCACAATACGCTGACACTGTGGTCAGCCTAGAGCCGAGCAGAGCAACGAACTATGGTGATTCCAGTAGGCTCTGCAGAAATCTGTAGAAACTGTACAAAAAATTATAATTTATAAATATCTATATATATATAGATTTTGTTCTTTTGTATGATGTACATAAAAGGCAGGACGTGTGAGTTCTGCAGACGTGTATTGCTGTACAAAAAGGGCTGAGGCCCACTCAGTGGTGTACAGATTCCCAGGGGTGGTGTGTTGCACGTTTTTGGCGACGCCTCAGGGCCGGAGCCATCTATTGCTATCTTTGTATCTTTGCCATGTGAGCAGCACTCAAGGGCAGGCAGGCGATAATTATGATATATCTTTCTGCTTAGTGTAGCAGTAGTGTAACACGATTGGATTGCTCTTGGGTGGAGCGTGTAGCGTGTAGCAGTGCATTGTTACTGGGGTGTTGCAATTCTGTCATTGTAGCATTCACCAGTCTTAGTCTACTGTATTATATCATGTACTATGGTGCTCTGTCTTCTTTCAGTACTTATAAATTGTTGCCATCTTTTCACCAATTGCTACATACTCTAGATAATGATTTGCTGTAGTTTTCAATCGTTCTGTACTGTTCATACCTTATTCCAATGTGTTAGTAGTGTTTGCCTGGTAGTTTCTACAGATGAAATCTTTTGTTTCCTATAACTGTCCCTTCCCTAGTTTTCTCTGGACTTTTCTGTGGACACTTACATGTACCGTATTACATGGAAAAGAAATGTCTAAAACTAAACTGCATAAACTGTATGTAGCTGTAGTATAAGGCAAAACTGTATTCCTCATTTACATACTATATATGATCTGCTTAAAATCTTTTATTTGCTATCATTGGGGAGTGTATTCTTGCTGCATTTTGGCCAATGCTGAAGCACTAACACCTCCATGTACTGTCTGTCTGCTCCATTGTTTATGTTCACCACACTTTTGTACAGTCACCACAGATGTACAGTCACTGAAGCACCAGCCATGACCTGGGAATTTCCTGTCCTACTGTTGTGAATAATTGGTAAATGTAGATGATGTTTGATATCGACTGAAGCTTTGTGAATACTATAGGCAACCTTATATAAGACTTCCAGGCCTGGTTTTGCTTGGAAACTACCTACAGATGCTGTTTGAATCAGATTGTGCAGAAATTTAATTGGGGAGTGCCGGGCCTTATGCTGCATGGAAGACTTCCTCAAGCCATTTTATATTAGATCTCATTAAAAAAAACGCTTCTGGGGTGATCTTGGGTACTCATAACAGAGATTTGTATGTTAGTATCTCACTGTAAAAGGATATAACAGAATTTCCATAAGAAACCTCAGCCACACATGTGTATCACTGTATGTGATAGTTCTACCATACGGTCTCCCAATAAAGCACCATAATTAATTACATTGTGTAGGAGACAATACCAAATCTAAGATGACTTGTGTATGAGACTGAATCTAGCATTGCTCAAGACCAGAACCATTCCTAGTACAACTTATGCATAAGGTCAACACCTCCTGAACATTTTGATTGTTTACATGTAGGTGCTTACATCCTCCTGGCTACACACCAGATCATGCCTTACCCGAGAGATTGCAATTTGACAGAGTCTGCGTTATAATATGTGCCGTTTGTTATTGCATTATGTTGCATGGGGCTTTTTTGCTACCAAATAAAGAGTGCAATTTTATTGAACATCCCTCCGTGCAGCCAGTTTTTGCCAGATGAGTGTACAGTCAGTGTAGTGGTGCGAATAGTGTGGAACTGAGCTGCTTGGTTGCCATTACCTTCGACATAAGACTGGAAATGTTTGAATACATCTGACTGTGATTCACTATGATGAAAGTATTTCTGGCACAACTTTCTAAAGTACCACACAATAAAAGTGAATACTGAGTCAATTTTTATTGGGTCCGAGTACTCTGTGTCACAGATGGCAATGGACAGAAGAAGTGTAAAAGTCAATTTAAAGAAAAAAAAACAGTTAACTATTTTTACAGTCATTTACATGATTGATATAGTTTTTACTGAACATCAGAAGCCATACTGTACAGGCTGATTACATCCTCATCCATACTATTGCACCATGGACATGTGTGTATGGAGCTATTATTTTCTTGTACATTACTCTCACCATGTGTGATCTTTCAATACAAATATCCCACAAACGTACATACAAACTGTAATACAATATACAGTATAGCTATCATATATATATTGCACATTTCTTTCAGTACATTTGTACTGAAAGCCAGCCAGTACAGTACTATCCTTAACATTTAACTCGAAGGTGTGTTACTCCGAAAGGCGGTTATACCGGCTATACAGAATACAGAAAAACATTGATAAGATGGTTGGTCGCACAAGAAAAAGCCAAGGGACCTACATGTAACTACTAACATGTATCCACTATACATCGCCACTTCCAAGGTCTTATATTTAGACATTCAGAAAAATATTTACAAGATGGCAAAACATTTGATTACTAAGTTAAACCTCAGTATCATCATACAATACATGTTACAAAGACTCTATGTACAAGCACATAACTTTGTAACTGTTCGCTTCATGCCCTGTAAGCAGCACTGATCCTGTGCAGTTCGAGCAGAACAAGAATCCTGTTAAGTCTTACATCCGTATAATTGTAGCTAGAGCAATGAGAATTGTGTAGTTGACAACACAACAGATCGGCCACTGTTTCCATAAGCATGGATTGGAAACTACATGTTACCGTTGGCAAAATCTTCCCAGTTCCAGATTTTTAATACCCCATCCAAAAACTATGACATTGTGCAGAATGCAACATTGCTGTCATACGATTATGTTTGAATGACTAGAGTCCCCCCTGGAACTTGCTTGGTTCTGTGAACTTGACTAGTGTCCCCCCTGGAACTTGCTGGGTTCAGTGAACTTGACTAGTGCCCCCCCTGGAACTTGCTGGGCTCTGTAAACTTGACCGTGAGCAGGTAGAAGATGGCAGGAGTGTGTGTGAGTGTGTGTGTTTGTATGAATGATTAGTGCCCCCCCTGGAACTTGCTGGGCTCCGTGAACTTGACCGTGAGCAGGTAGAAGATGGCGGGGGTGGGGGTGAGGGACAGGAGCGGCCCGTGGACCGCCGGCTCCTTCAGACCGGTGATGGCGATGATGCCGAAAGCGTGGACGATCCAGTGTCCGCACAGGATCAGGATGTTCCGCTTACTGCTCACGATCTGACGCACGTTCTAAACAAAAACAACAACACATACTTCATGAACTAATGTTCAATGTTCAGTGTCCAATCTACATCTTTAACCTATGTCCTGCTGGCATATTTTCACATACAGTGTAATTTGATGTCTTAATCAGGTCACAGACCCTTGACTTTTTTTGCCGTGGTGGCGTAGTTACTTCTGCATTTGTTGAGTTTTGCTGCAGTGTGATGCGTTGCACGAGAAATACCCTCAAATCATACATATACAGGGCACTATGTAGATTTTACTGTAGTGTAGTGTAGTGTCCCCAACAATTGTTGGGCACAGCAGGGCTAGGGTTTTAATCTTAGACTAGTGCTATGAGTATAACGAAAAACATTAGAAAATGCTGATCCTTTTTTGCAACCGTAGATCTTTGGGTCATTATTTGACAAGTACTAATAACTACATCATCATGTTTGATTTAACACAAAGATGGCTTCTCACTTACCTGGATGTCTCTTTGGGCGAAATACACAGCATTTGTCAGTACAGAAGCAACAATCACGATGTAGGGGAAGGCATAGTCTGTGATATAGAAAGACACAAAAGAGAACAATCATTATAACTTCATGGACAATGTAAGCAAAAACTTCTTTCCTTACTCAGGCTCATGCTGTCTCACCTACCCTCAACCATTTTGACTTTTCTCCAAAAAGTTCAAATTTAACTTGTACTGATTCATTCAAATTCTTTTTCTCATACAAAACATAATATTTTATAGAAATTGCATCCTTTTATACTGATCCAGTGCGTCTTTCCATTCCTGACCTAACGTCAAGCCCCAAACCTTGTACATGTTGCACAGTACTTAATTATCACATTTGTAGTACACGTACAACTAAGATCTGAGAAGGGCGAACATCCCCTGGGAGGAAGTAAAAGCTTGCTGCCTGATGTGCCATCAGGCACAGGAGGAACTAAGGTCTAAGGTAAAGTAAGTACAGCTGTATGTTGCAAAGACTCACAGATGAGTCCTGCCCCGACAGCATGTATCACCACCAGGATGGGGATGAAGTACAGCGCGGCGTAGATGGAGGCCGCGCCCTTGTTCTTGCACAGCCGGTTGGACAGCAGAGGTCGGAACAGCAGCATTAGGCACAGCGACACAGCGTAGTACATGAACACCATGGTGTACCTGTGAAAGTTAATGAATGAATGAATGAAGACCTTTATTGTACGCAAATACCCAATGGGTTCATTACAGGTCACAGAAAAGACATCACAGTTTGCAATGAATATATACAATGTACAAGCTAGTGCTAATTCTATGTACTATGTTAATGAACAGAAATATGTACATACAGAACGCAGTGCACTTAGTGCTGCAACATTCCTATTGTCTGGGGGGGTAAACAGATGCTTCTTCAACAGAAATACTACATACAGAATGCACACTTAGTGTTGCAACATTCATATCATCTGTAAACACTACTATGAATGAATGGTTTATTTACTCAGAATTTGGAGGTTCTGGGTTCAAATACCTGCCAGGCACCAATGTTGTGTCCTTGGGAAAGCCACTTACATCTATTTCCTCACTTGAAAATGAGTGCCTAGGTTGCTTTTCTGACTCCATCAAATATCTTGTTATTCTACCATTGCAGAATCTGCACATGAAGGTGGTAACAAAATAGTAAACTGAAAGCTTATTAAAGCCAAAGTTGAATCATCCTAGCCCGGGTGCCATCCTCCATAGTTACCGCCGACTCCCTACTGTCGCTGGCTAACAGAGCCAGAGACAGTAGGCAGCCGAAGACAACTACAGAGGATGGCACCTGGGCGAGGATGACCCAGGACTGAGGACTCACAGTGGGTACACAGCCTCCTGTGTGCAGTGCAGGGTGGAGGTGTAGCCAGGACTGGGGTTATACAGGATGGTGTACCAATCAGACAGTCGCTGGGTACTGCAGGACCTGAACAACAACAAACAGTCATGCCTTCAAATATCAGATTTATCAAGCAAGAATTGAGGAGTTCAAAAACTTGTCTTTTCCGAGAACTATCGTATCGTGGAACTCGTTGCCACCAAGCACAGTTGGGACTTCATCACTAGAAAGCTTTTAACAACTCCTGCAATTAAATGTGCAAAGATTGAGTGTAACAAGTTGTTTGGTGTAATGTAGCCAGCTGCCATCACGCCGCGTGCCTACTAAGCTGTTGAGTTATGACAAAGGGCTGTTACACCGGCTATACTCCAGATACAGAAGCTGGTGAGTTATGACAAAGGGCGGTTACACTGGCTATACAGACACAGATACAGAAGCTGGTGAGTTACACCGAAGGGCGGTTACACCGGCTATACAGATACAGACACAGATACAGAAGCTGGTGAGTTACACCGAAGGGCGGTTACACCGGCTATACAGATACAGATACAGAAGCTGGTGAGTTACACCGAAGGGCGGTTACACCGGCTATACAGATACAGATACAGACCTGACACTCAGGGTCCCCACGGGCTCCACCATAACCAGGGTCAGCAGGGCCGCTCCCACACACTCCACCAGCGCTGACATGTAGAACAGGACAATACTGCAGGAAAAACAACACAAGTCAGCAGTGTTGAAGAACCAACATTAAAAAAGCATCGTCTTCAAGATGTCTTCGACCCAGTGTTGACGTCACACTTCAAAGAAGTCACGTGACAAGCCTCACTGGGTCAGCATACTGAGGAAGACCAGAGTGACTGGTCCAAATCTCTTGGTAAAAGAACCCCAATTTTTCACGGTTTTCGTTGGATTTTTGGTCAACGTTGCATCAGAATTTTGCCTGTTGCAGACGGCATTTTTTCTGACATAACATTTGGAAACTACAGATGGATTGTTAACCTTATATGCGCGAATACAACCTTATATGAGATGTTCTGCAGAAGTGCTGTGCACAATACATTACGGGTTTTGCGCAGCTGCATGCAGTATGTTCTGCCGACGTGCTTCTTTAGAACGCATGTCCTTACTTCTGCCTGTTGGAGAACCAGTCTATGAAGAACCAGTGCAGGATGATGGAGGCCAGCACCATGAAGCTGAGGTACAACCAGTCGTAGAAGGACGGCGCATCGTCGCAGGGTCGGCAGACAGACGAGTCATCACGGATATAGCCACGGGGGCAGGCCTGGGTACACACGGGGAATGGTCAGGAACTGTAGACACTTGTAAAAGTTACATGCTTAAAACTGATGTCACTGTGGCCTGGCTGTTACTGGTCAGTTAATTTTGTCACATTTTTTTCTTTAACTTATTTTTCAACCAATTTACAGGACAATCCTCAGATAGGGTAAGGTGTGGGAACGTTAGATGTCAATACTAAAAATAAATATTATTGACAGGAAAATCCTGTTTAAAGCGAAAAAAAAATAGTTAAAATTATAGAACAAAGGATTAGCCTACCATTTAATCTAGTATAAATTACAAATTATAAAATTTATTCTATAGATTAATGTCAAGCCAAATTGATTTTTTTTTCAACACTTCCTGTGTCATCATTCATCAGAGTAGAAGACAAATCAACTCTACTCTACTCTACTCTACTCTACTCACCCCGCACTGGGAATATGTGTTGTTCTCCAGCAAAGTTTTACCACAGTAAAGCCCAGGGCACACTTGGGAACCGGCTGGGGAGGGAAACAGACATGTAGACATGATTGAAAACCAGCAGTATAAAAATATTTAATATTTGCATGATAATTTTTGTTTAACACAAAATTCACTAGAATTTCAGTCCGTTATCCACGAGTTGTGCTTACCTTGTGCACTCCCCACACCGGCAAAGACTAACACCGCCACAAGACTGCAAACAAAGCAGAGGGTATGACGAGAATTCATATTTATTGACACATTTTCAATCAACTCTGGAAAAATATTATTGAACCTCCGCCATCTTGTATCCCGACAGCCTTTGCGCTGACCTTTCACCTCTATTATCGAAACCGAACGGACAGTGTTAGACTGCTTCTGATTGGCTGGGAATTTTTAATCCAGCGTGACGTCCAATCAGCAGGTCCGTAACAACCCGGCTCCCTGACTCATTAACTGGCGTTACCTGCCGACCGATAAACAGTGGAACACATTATTTTGAGACGTTTCACGGGCGAGTGGGAGCCACTCTTACCGATCTTATAGCAGCGTTTCCGTATAAAATCCGTCGTCTGTAGAATATCAGGGAGTAAATTTAATCAACTTATCCGAGAAAGAGGTGACAAGGGAGAACAACCGCGCTTTCGAACGTTCCCAGACCAGGTGAGTTACACACACAGGTAACGTAGACGTTTAGGTTTGAATCGGGCTGGCGTGTCAGCGCTTTTTTGTTACATTCCACGATCGATTTTCTGTCAGATATTTTTGTTCAGCCATCCGTGAAACCTCAACGTGATGTTATATTCACACAGGTTGGATTTATCAAATTATTATAGCAATGATCTTTGACATCTAAAAGTGGTCAAACATCCTTGTTGTATTTTTCATTGAATCGAAAATAACATCATTGCAGTCAAAAGGCACACTGGCGTCAACGTCACTATGCATGAAATACATGGCAATTATTCCAATCATAAATAATATTGAAAGTGGCAGTCTTATATGAAATATATATGGAATACAGTACATCTGTCAGGGTGCAATAAAGCTATCTCATGCCATTAACATCAGATTGCCCCAGTTAAGATCGCCGACACTTGTAAAATTTGTTTACACTTCCTTTCTGTATGGGCCATTATGTTATCCTTATTCAAACACTTTAAGTGACTTCACAGATGACCACCCTAGAAGCCAAGCCTCTTCAATTCACGGCTTTAGTGTTGTTTTAGCAACAAACTTATACTGTTAGTTAGGCCACACCAATTTAATTTGTTGGTTCTCGGATTTTTTCAGAAAAAATATGAAGCGACAGGGCAAAAAAAAAATAAATAAAAACAGGTCTAGGCATCCTATTATAGCCCCAAATGCTACAATATCATTGAATATGAGCCATGAAGTCAACAAAAAAGGCTGGGTTAAAATTTAAAGTATAATTTACTATAAATTTTGAACTTTTAATCAAACCAAGTGCATTGATAGATGGAAAAAAGAAAAAAACTGTAACAACTAGGAAAAAAAGGAATTTCCTCAAGTGTTGGGGGCAAAATATGAGCATTTTTGAGTTGATTCAGAACCAGAATCTTTTTTTTTTTTTGCAAATCAGAAAAAAATGAAGAGGCGAATCCGAGAACCAACCAATTAAATTGGTGTGGCCTTACAAACTTACTGGTATGCCACATATCAGTCATGGCCTTGGCTTAACTAAAATCCCACCTTTGTGTTGAGAGGGATTTGTGATGCTGTGGTATTTGGCTCCAGTCACCACACCCATTCATGTGTGCCCACCCATGGTAATACTCCATGTTACTGTGTGTCACCTGCCTCACAGACATACTCACCTGAAAAACACCAGGTGACCTGGTGATGGTACCTGGACACGAAATTAAAGTTGTTCATTCTATTTCAATGGTCACCCTAGAGCAATTCTTAGCTGCCAACTATTTCATGAATACATGCTGGCGCGGCACTTTAATAAAAGATACAGGGAAGAAAATAACACAACACGCACTTTTTAAACCAACGAACTACTAGTACTTTTTCTTCAAATACTTTAGTATTTGGTTCTGCCCACATGTTTTCACAAAAAATGCCATTTTTCATAATTCGACCGTGAACTGGTAACAACTACTTATTATCAAATGATGTATTCAAGAACAAATGTTGGAAGGGGCATTGTAAATCGAAATGATAAAATAAAGAAAACAAAGGGGAAAACGTTAGAAAAATTAATGAGTTGGATCAATGACCCGTAAGAATGGAATTAATAAAGGTATTGAACCATGACATTAACTGTGAAATTACAACTCTTTCATGTCATTTCCTCTTTTGATTAAAGATAAAGAAATGAAAAGACAGGCACATGTATTTTTCATATATTGAATTGAATGACCAATTACAGAACATAATGTGTTGGATGCCCTTTCTTTGTGTCAGTGAATAGATGTCAAGAAAAATAGATTAATGCATATGACATTGTCGTACTCTGTTGCTTTTGTAACTTAAGTGTTTCATACCATAGTAACTGTACAAAAACTCCACTGATTCTGTACTCTAAAATTTGCTCCATCCTCTTTAAAGTTTAAATCATTAAAAGTTTTCTTAACTCAATATCACATTCTATCTTTTGCAGATTTTTTCATCTCTATGGCTTGTCAATTTGCAATAGAGGCTTTCAAACTTAATATACTTGTTCATTTAGATTTTTGACATAAGTTGGCAGATTTTCTCTAAGTGAAAAACAACATTGCGATCAATACTAGTGTGTGTTACTGGATGTGTCTACCGTACTTTGTTTACTTGTAATACAGACAGAGCCCATTTCTCCTTCCCCCTGCCCAGGCCCACTATAACTTAGGTGTGACCATGACAGCTGGTGCGATCTGCCCCCCCACTATCGTACCGCTGCGTCTGCCTGTACCTGGCAAGACTAAACTGTGGATCGACACCAACACCAGGATAGAGCTCAAGTCAGGTAATGCAGGGGAGTTTGGAGTATAATTTTATACATTATTTTTATTCTAAAAGCCCAATTAAACTAGAAGATTTTTAGCAGTGATTTAGCAAACTACAGCTTTTTAATGATGAAGCAAGTTTAAACTGTAATTTCTAAAGTAGGAAAATGGACTTTAAATTTTGATAGCCAAATTTTCAACTGTACAAGTCTAGTTTTGCAGTTGTTGGAAATCTGTTTAATATTGCTTCATAATGACATCTAGATCTACCAACACAGATGAGATTTCAGGATGCTGCTTTTTACTAGTATTGCCTTTCATTTCCATTTTGATGTGTTCTGTTCATGTTAGAGCATTGACATGAATTCATCTGGTGAGATGATGATTTATGCCACAGATACACCAGACACCACGTTCTGGTACACGTACGATGGCACCAGGCCAGAACCATTTAAACAGCTGGGCATGGGAGAGAAGACCACGCTAAAGTACCGGGAACCGTTCACTCTACCGGAGGGCAAAGTCGCTGTCAAGGCTCTGGCACTGTCAAGGTCAGGCGACGTTTGGTGCTTGAGTGTAGCACATCGGCAGAACGTACTGCACTTCGGCAGAACATCTCATATAAGGTCATATTCACATATATAAGGTTAACATCCCGTTTGTAGTTTCCAAATGTTATATCAAAAAAGATACCCTCTGTAACAGGCAAAATTCTAATGCAACATTGACCAAACATCCAACGAAAACCATGGAAAAACAGGGTTTTGCACCGGCGCAGTACATTCTGATGTGCTCTTGAGTATAATGTTTTCATCATAAGGACTTATTTGACAATTGAAAGCCTTGCGTACAATGTACACGCTCTCATAACACGACAGAATGGCAGCATAGCATGTATTTAAGTCTTAAATCATGCTGTTTGTATGAAACCCGCATCATGACTAGGTGCACTATGGAAGGCTAATACTTGAAGCTTTGTGAAGGAAACCTGTGGTCTAGTGTTTTCTACTAGAGCAAAACTGATCAAACAGAGACAAGTGTGCAGAATGGGGTGTGTTGGAGCAAAGCAAATCCTCTCCAGTCTGGATGTGTTTGGCAGCTTTAGGGTGGAAATAAGGGAGCAGCTGCTGAATAGTTGTCAGTGTTTAGGAGCAGAGTTTAGGACAAGTATTGTACTGTTTTACGGTTTTACATTTAAATAAAAACATGTTATGCAAATGTTAGTAAGGCAACATTTTTTTCAAAGTAGTAAGAAGTGACTGTAAATAGTAGTTATAATGTTTGCATTTTACAATGTCTGTAAGAGGACTACAGGAAGAGTTGTGGTTGTATTGGCACTACATTGTAGTTGGAGGTTCCTTAGATAAACAAACAAACAAAATTTTCCAGGGACGGCCGTGAGAGTTCTGTGGTGACCAAGACGTTCCAGGTGGACTACGTGGCGCCGCCGCCGCTGCCTCGGGATGAGGACGACCAGGAAAACTTCCAGAGGGACATGGAGCGGGACCGCAGGAAGAAACAGGTACGTCTGCAGTGTACAAAATACTTTTTTGAACCAGGTTGATCACTGGGAAACCTACCGCAAAAATTAGGTTAAAAAATCAGAATTTTAGGTTGCCCCACCTATAAGTTACTACTTTCCTCAAATTAAGTAATGTTACATACATAAGCCTTTGACAATATTTCACTAGTAATAGCTATCAATGCCTAAAATTAAAAAGCATCTGCCGGATACAGTGATGCAAGTCAAGTGGGCATGAGTTGGGGGGGGGGCATTCTTAAAATTCAGGTAGCACACTGGGCTACCTAGGTTCAAAAATAGGTTGCCCCGAGTAAAATTTGGTTGCCCGGGGCAACTGGGCAACCAGATATTTTGCACGCTGGTCTGGTGTTGTTTAATAAACCATGAAGGATTGTTCTGAATACATCTGTGCATATCAACATGTATAATCAATCAAATATCGGAACAGTGAATAAACATAACAGAATATATCTGCACTTTCCCTTCTCTATGCTTTCGATTTGAAAACACGTCATTGTTATTATATGTTACACAACTGTTCAATTTTAATACAAGTACAGAACAAATTTAATACCATTTCTGTCCAAATATAGTCTTGCAGTATGTTTGCAGAAGCCATTCATTTGGTGAACAATTGTGTTAAAATAGCAAACTCAATGCCATTTGACACATGATACATGTATTTGCATTATCCTATTGACCGATTAATACCTATATAATTTTATTTCACTTCTTAAACATATTTCTAATAAAAGAATATTGCACTTTGCTAGACTTTCCTAGTATTTCAAGCACTTTATTCTGTGTTGGTCTTTTGCTTGTTACACAATGATAGGGGACCTCTAAAAAGGCAGCTGAGAGGTCCAAGGAGAGACTGAGGAAGGTACATGTGCACATCTCTCTATTTCTTCATTCTTCTCCTGCTCTCAGGCTTCAGTTGCATGTCCTGTAGCAGTTCTCCAGTTTTTCCACAATAACTTGTGCAAGGTCTTCTTTAATGCAAAGATAAAGTAAGAAACAACCAATTGCAGAATGAAGAGGTGAAGTTGACTGGCAGTGCATAAATTTGTTTCAAGAATACATGTATGTACATGCATGCATGACCTAGTCCCTGTTGCACTAGCCTGGGTGCCAGACTGTTGCCATATCATCAGTTCCAGGGCTAACACTTGTCCCTCAGGAAATTTTACCAATTAGACACTCCTCAATTACACTCTGAGCAAGTTTCTCAGGGTGCTGGTCCTCAAAACAGTCTGGCACCCAGGGTACTGTTGCATGTGCTCAGTGTAAAGGGAAGGATGCTGGTGACACAGGAAGATGGGCTGGAATGGTACATGTAGCATGCATGCAGAAGGTACATGTTCTACATCTGCGCAAAACCCATCGTATTGTACATTGAATTGTACTTGCACTTTGGCAGAACGTCTCATATAAGGTCATATTCACGTACGTATATAAGGTTTATATATAATATGTACAAATGTATATAAACTCCTGATGCAATGTTGACCAAAATCCAAGGAAAACTGTGAAAAATTGGTGTTTCGCACAAGCTCAGTACGTTCTGCCAACTCATTGATACATGTTCCTATGCATAATGCACTGACTGTTTCCTCTGTTCCTGTATACCAGGAGACAGCTAGGAAGGAGTCCCACAACCTGATAGGTCAGATCCTGAAGAAGACTCTACAAGAGGGAGGAGATGCCTCAGCGCACATGGGGGACCTCAGGATAGAAGGTAGGGCGCACATGGGGGACCTCAGGATAGAAGGTAGGGCTGACATGGGGGACCTCAGGATAGAAGGTAGGGCTGACATGGGGGACCTCAGGATAGAAGGTAGGGCTGAGGGCTGGGAGTGTAGAGTAAGTCATTCTGTAACTAATGGCAGTGGTGAAAATTATTCTTACGACTACTGCTTGTACATGTATGTATATCTTATGAATGGATTGAAAATTTTCCTTGATTTTAGTCTAAAAGAATTGGTGTTTGTTTTAAATTGTTAGTTGCAAAACGAATGCATGTCACAGTAGAGACTGTGTAACAAGCTTTATTATGGAACAGCCAGTGGGTTTTCCCAATTCCAACATTTTGGTAACCGTCTGTCACCCTCTTCAGGGAAACAATAGCTGGTTCTGATTTGTACTGCTACTGTCACTGCTGCAGTATCACAAATGCACTGTACAAATTTTAACCAGCCATTGCAGCCCCAAAGAAGGTGACAGACAGTTGCAAAAACATTGGGCATATAAACTGAGTGGCTGTTGAATAAAGTACCTTCTAGTAGAAACTGTCGCCAACCACATTAAACTATTCACGGACACATTGGAGACTGTTCTTCTGTTATATGCTCTTTTCCCTGTGCTTACAGACTTGACGCTGGACGGTTCTGACTACAGGCGGCCGCAGACTAAAGCTCGCTTCCTCAACAGCAGGATGGGACCTACTGTGGACCCTGGCAAGGTGGGAGGGGAGAGTTGACACACTTGAAAAACGATTGATGTAGATCTGAGCTTACATGTGTGTGGGTATGGCATTGTATGTCTGAAACTAAAGTACGGTCACGTGTTATGGTCATCAGGCCTAGCCAAAACTATTGTGCAAGGAACAGTATAGGGAGGAAGAAAGAGGGGTAACGGATAAATGGGAGCATGATTTCAGACTAATCAGAGAATGGACCAACATGACACTTAAGAATAGAAAATTTAGGAGGGTGGCAAAAATAGGTTGTTAGATGATCTGCATTGCCCCAATGGTCAAATACTTACAAATAGACTAAGGGATGGATGAGATGAGCAGTGGTACAACTTGATATTGGGGCTGTTAGGATAAGTGTCAAAAAACCTCACAATGTCTTCCTGTTTCAGATGTCTGAACCTCCAGAGAACCTGTCTCATGCCAAGAGACTGCAGAGGGAGACAGACTTCCTTAGGTAACTTATATACTGTCTCAACATTCACTTTCGTTCTCATAAGTTTCCAGTAACAAGGTATGTGTCATTGTAAGATGTAGACTGTTGACTATAATGTAAAATCTGATATATTATATGATTTTTCCTCCTATTTCAAAATCTTTTGATCTTTTTTTGAGTGTTTTTGATAGTTTGGCCTAAAACACCCATGAAAACTTACAATGCTGTTCTTGCAGCTGCATCTACTGCATGGCACCGAGGCCCTCTGACCCCTATGCCCGGTACTGCAACGAGTGTGGCTCCCCTGTGCCGCCTGTTCCTGGGTCCAGACTGCCCCCTCCTGAGGGGGGACAGGTGAGGCTGATGTTCTTATAACAGCTGTACAGTTACATGTATGGTGTAGCATGCATAATCCAGTGGTTAGCGACCCTGCCTCTGGACCAAAAGGTTTGGAGTTCGAATCCAGGCTGTTGTCGCTCACCCGACATGCACGCTACTGGAAAGGGTTGCAGTCCCTAGGACGGGACATTAATTAAACTGGTTGACTGTTCATTGTGCTTGTCGAAAAGAGCTAGGGGAATTTCCCTGGTACAATGAACCTGTAAATACTGTACATAGCGTCTGTCTTCTTTGTTACGACCAGTGGGAGATTAGCTCTTCAGTGAGCTAAAACTGGATCAAGATCACATTCCATTTATGGTGACCGAGCTTTGATTGTATTTATTCAAAACCAGACATGTACTGCATCGACCATTTAAGTCAACAAGGGTGTAGTAAGCTGGAACAATTTCAAGTTTGCTTAGTAGGTGCAGTGGAAGTTCTCTTGTTTGAAGGAATATCCTTCCCGCAGAGAACTGTTCAACTCCCCCGGCATGTTATCTGTCTATTTATTCAATTTCTACTCTTTCCAACTTCTTCTGAAGCCTGGTAGAGGTTAGTCAATCACAGTGTCAGATTTTTTTCAGGCCACAGAATGATATGTTACCATGTTTACTGACATTTGTTTATCATTTGTTATATGTAGATGGGGATGTGTGTGTACTGTAAGTCCATGGTACCCCTCAACACACCCACCTGTCTGGTATGTGAGGCCCCCATCCCTCCCCAGCTCCAGCCACAGGCCAGCGTGGTTCTAGCAGTGAGTACAGTAGTTTGGTCTTTACACTGCATACAACAGTCTGTTGTTTCTGTGACGCATAAGTCTTACAAGTGATGTACATATATGTTGTATAACCCTTGCTGTGAAGTAAATATAGTATTACATGCTTTTTAACAATTGAACAAAATTTCACAAACCCTGTTCAATTATATGATTTCTTGTCCCATGTTTTAATAATATTAATAAGTCACAACAGGATAGAGACATGATCCTACTATAGGTCCTTTGTACATTCAAAAACCTGCATGTACAAAGATGTGCAGACTCTAACCCATGTGTGTGTGTGTGTATTGTGATCCAGGGTAAGCGAGTGTGCCCTGCCTGTAGCACAGCTAACCCAGCCGACCTGGACAGATGTGTGATGTGTGAAACCAGGCTACCTCCTATGGGAAAGGTGAGGATGGACTTTGACAAATCCCAAACCAGTTTTTTTTAATATGTTTCAGGCTTCCTGAAAATTAATGATGTATGAGAGAAGAACACAAAGAGGAATATGTCTGTAAATTGTGGTCCTTGTTACATGTAGTTGGCATATGCTACTTTCTTGCTAGTTTGGTACATGGAATCTACGTACTTGCGGTGGCTGAGTACCAGCTAACCCCCTGTCGTTTGTCCAGCCGATCGCCCACGGAGGGATGCACCCCGTAGCGCCCAAACCCGACCCCCACGGCCGGCTCATGACCTGCTCCAAGTGCGGCCGGGTCAACAACCCCGACGCTCGCTTCTGCGACTGGTGCGGAACCAAGGTGGGTCATAGTTCTCACAGGCTATTTGAGGGACCTCTGCGCTGTGACTTGGACCTCTACGCTGTGTTTCAACCAGTGTAGGGGTGCTTTTGTGGGGTAGAACCTTCATAAATCTTTTAAAAAATGAAAATATGACTTTAGAATGAAGCCGTAACAAAGGGAAAATAAAATCTGCCCCCAATAAGCAAGAAATAGTGTCTCAAGGGGTTATAAGTTATAACATTTTTTGGGAGAATACCTGTGGGTGGCTCTTACTGTGATGTTTGTGTCATACTTTCTTTCTTTTCAGGCCATACTTTCTTTACAACTAAAGTAACAATGGAAATATTTTCCTAATCAAAATGAAATCAGACATTTCTTTAACCTTGATTTCAGGAGAATTTAGGTGTAGATCTCTGTTTGTCTTTCCTGTATTGTTACTGGTATTTGCATTACCGGTCTTTCCCCTTTCTTTAGTGCGCCAGTTCTTGCAGTGATAAAATCCACCAGTCTTTTACAGGCCAACAGGGGTTGTTAACAGGGGCTAGCTGTGTACATGCATGAGACTACTTCTGCTTGGAAATTAGTCCTCCTCCTCTGTAGCAGAATGCCCCATCTGCATGTGCTTGTAGTTCAGCTGATAAGCTGTTTTACAACTGCTATGTACATGTAGCTGCTATGACTGTTCTTCTATTTGCACTTAGCTGCTATGACTGTTCTGCTCTTTGCACTTTTCCAGGCTTCTGACTCTGGTGTTTTTGGGCGCTGGTGTTGTAGGGTAGGGCACTCCTCTTTCTCTCACTACTTCTACCAGTGTACGATGTATATGTTGCCATAAGTTTGTACCAGGCAGCAATGGACCTATTATAATACCATTATTACGTCACAGTTTGTTTACCGCAATGAATGCCGGTCAATTGCCGTTTATATTGTACAGGGGTGCGTAGCGCGGTGTGTGTTTGTGTAGCATTAGCCTAATATAAGGCTTTCAATACAGTGTACTACTTTCGTCTAATGTCACAACTAAATCACCCATGCGGCACGTAATGCTGTGTCAACACAACTAGACGCAGCAAAAATCAGACATACCTTACTTTGAAAACTTTGAAATGATCTTTCTTCTTTAACTGACTGTTCTAGATTGTTCTTTAGAACAGGTAAACAAACTGTGACATAATAATGGTATACATGTAGGTCCATTGAAGAATACAGCCAGTCATGCCTCATCTGCCATGTGTTCTTGTATACGACTACATGTAGATAAACAGATTTTCTTTAGGTTACTGTAACATTAGAAAGAATGCTGACAGAAAAGGCTCCCAAGAGACTCCCAAGACTGACATAGTTTGCCCCCCCCCTCCTGCAGCC
>NW_017804576.1:1158687-1176959 GCF_001625305.1 Branchiostoma belcheri | reverse complement strand
GCCCCTCCCCCCTGTGATGCATGTGACCTGTGGGAAGTGTAAGTCCAGTAACCAGGCGTACGCTCGCTACTGTCTGTCCTGTGGAACCCTGCTGGAACCCCCGCACAGGAACGACCCCAGGTACAGTCATGTATCTGTCACTGCTGCTGTTGCAACAACAAGACCTTAGACTTGAAATCCTGTTCAAACGATAATTGCACGAAATATTGCATGCATGTACATGGATACACAAATTTAAGTAAGAAAAGCGGAGAAAATAGCCTGACAAATGATAATTTTTTCATAAGAAATTTTAAAACTTCCAAATTGGCTTGAAGTGTGCTTCATGAGACATCTGTTAGTTTTTCTATAATATCAAAAGGAATCTAAATATGACCACAGCTTCTGAAGTTGATTGGTGAAAGTTGTAATAATTGTGTAACCTTTCCCCATCTTTAATTCTCATCTTTTCTCTCCAGGAATACGGCCAAGATTGTTCCCGGATCACAATTTGTAAGTACTATTTGATATCAGCTTTTTTCGCTCCAACATTAACATTACTATAAGTAGGTTAAACCTTATCATGTAACAGTTACTTAATTCTCATCACCACTTTGTGTTCCTGGCTGCAAGGACTCCTCCCAGGATAAGTTCATCAGCATCCCCCTGGTGAGTATGGGCCAACAGGGCTAAACATTTACCGTAGCTGCTGCCGTGGTGATCCCCTATAGTCAGGCTGGTGTAGTGATCGCTTGCTGAACAGCGTTGTATTGTCCAGCACCCTTCAATGAATGAAGGGTGTTACAGATATGCTAGTTTCTTTCACATACAAGTCTGAAGAAAGGGCGGCTCAAACCTGCATATTTGCCTGTTGCATCTGGCCCATGTATGTGGTGATTTGGGCATGTACAATGAAACAAGACATCTTTTCATTGCCCTGCATGGGGATATGCATTTATTAGACATTGATTCTACACCTTGGTGAAGGAAATTTTGCACCTGATCATCAGAGATTGTGCACTTGTAGCCACAATATGCAACAGCAACCCACTCTGCATGTTGATGAATTGTATCCATGCTTTATTTTGCACATTTCTAATGACACCTGCACCTGTGTTTACTTTGGACCTTGGTGAATTGCACCATTTTGCACTAGGTGAATTGCACTTACATGGACTATTTTGCACTTGGTTAATTGCACTTACATGAAGTAATGCATCCCTATTTTGCACCTGGTGAATTGCACCTGCATGAACTGTATTGCACCTGCATGCTGTATTGCACCTAGCCGCTGTCCGGGTCGGTGTCGGGTTCGTGGGTACCCATCGTGCCTCCCGTGTTGCTGCCCAAGGCCCCGCCCTCGGCTACAGTTGCCACGCAGACGGTGGGCCTGTTCTACCCGTCGTTCCGGGAGATGCAGCAGCGCGAGGCGCGGGAAGCCGGCGAGCGCGAGAAGGCGGAGAGGATGAGCGACAAGCGGCCGCCCGTCAGCGCTGTCAGCCCCGGGAAAGGTGGGCTCTGTTTTATGTTTACCTTAAGTTTGCAGAAGGAAAACATATTGTTTTTGCTCAGTATCTTCCTCTTCTTCTTCTTTTTTTCCCTAGAACTACTCTAATATAGAGTGGAACTCATTGCCACCAAAAGTACAGAAGGGATATTTATCACTGGATAGCTTTACACAGTGTTTGCAGTTAGATGTGTGATGGTTTAGGTGTGACAGGTGTAATGTAACCAGTTGGTGTGTTATGCCAAAGGGCTGTTATACAGACTACACAAATACATTTGTACAGATACAATCCATACTTCAGCCTTACTGTATGCCACCATGGCAAAAAGAATCTGAACACTTTGAATGGAAAAAAAAACAACTTTGTGGTCCTTTTTCTGTACATTCTATCTTCAAGCCAGTTTGAATTGTTTCATGATTTAGTAGCTACTGAGGTACAAGCTATGAAGGATTTGTATATATTGTAATATTATAATAATAGACCTGACTGAAATGTTCTGTTCTGTTTTACATGGTTGCAGGCTACTGGAGGAAGCAGATAGATCACATCTGTGGGCATCTCCGGGCGTACGCACAGAACACAACCGAGTTTAGAGCTAACGTGGGAGAACCCAGGATGGGCAAGGTTAGACACGTTTTATTGTGCATCAAACCATTGGAGTAGTATAAGAATTTTAGTCAAAGAGGGAAGATTATTTTGTTTACGAAGATTTTGAGGCACATTTGTGGAAAGATTGTCCGATTGACGTAACAGGTGACTATCACCTCTTCAACGATGTCAAACCTTAGAGCAGACAGTAAGGTTTGAACCACTCACACCGGGAAGGTCCCCTGCTCTTTTCGATAAGTGCGGTGGGTTCTTTAACGTGCTCAAGATGTTGCTGTCCTTCAACACATGACTTCTGGCTTTGTGTCCTAGATGACTTTTTTTTTCCTTTTTTTATTGTACATCAAGACATGGGAGCAAAATGTATTAGCCAAAGTTGGAATTCTATGTGACATCAGTGAACATTAGTTTTTCCCTCTTCTAACCTGATTGACCCTTGTGTCCCCACCACAGCTGGTGTCAGCAACAGTACACGAGGACGGCTACGAACTGTCACTAGCCATGACCTTTGCACTCAGAGGGAACAAGGTATGTCATCATTTTATGTCTTAGAGTTTAGAGCAGTAAGCTACCAAGCCAATCAAAGACAAATCTATTTTATAGCATGTTTACTGGATAATAACCTCCAGTCTGCTAAAGTAGCCTTTTGTATCAAGTATGGGGTTAGGCAGCAGTGAGAAGGTTAACATAGAAATGTTATTATAATTGTTGTTCACAAGATATCTTTATTTGGCATACTATGAAATTGTTTGTTAACTTTCTTTTTTTTTTTTTTTTCAGGATGTCCTGACAGGGAAACCCATGAGAGTCAGAGGTAAGGGTTCCATTTTTATGCATCCTCCCATGGCAGGGGCAGCGGCTCCGAATTCCTTCTCCACCCCTTACCCCTGCCGTATAACATGGCATCTTCTACTCTGCGACCCCAGGAATATTAATATTCATGAGCTTGCCTTATTTGGCATGACCCCATTTCTGACTTGGGCGGCGAAGGGACGTCACCCTCCCCGCCGGCGACTCCGCCGCCGCCCGGTGACGAGCCCGTTAACGCGTTGGGGAGGCCGTGCGGGGCAAAGTCACCGAGTTAACACCTTCCCCGTGCTCGGCGGGATCCGCGCGCAGCCTCCAGCACACGCTAGCGCCCCGCCGACGCCCGCAGCGGCCTGCATCGCAAAAGTTCTCTTCCCGAGACGACGCCATGTTTGTTTTTATTTGTCACTGAATAGCCGACATGATTGGTTCCGATAGCTAGCGCATCTCATAAATATTAATGTAAAGTGCGTTGAAGATTTTCTCTGTGATACGTGATTGGCTGAGAGCGTGTCCCTGGAATCGGGTCGCAGAGTAGAAGATGCCATGTTATACGGCAGGGGTAAGGGGTGGAGAAGGAATTCGGAGCCGCTGCCCCTGCCATGGGAGGATGTTTTTATGTTTACTTTTAAAGTTTGTTTCTTCCTCTTCTTATCCAAACCAAAAAGTTAATAGCCTGGACCAGACAGCTGTCACCATGTTAACCAATGCTGTAGCAGACACTGTGTGGTGTTGGATTACATTAAGTAGCAAGTGGCAGGACAGAGTTGGAGGGGCTGGTCACCAAAATATATGAATGTGTTTGAGAAGATTAAACAGATCAGTAATTTGTTGGGGTAGACTATGTGGAGGTAAACATTATCCATTTGCTTTGCAGATGTTACCTAATTTCAGTTTACTGTTGTATTCTACTACACGGCTTCATTGGTAACTGTTACTGTAAGTGTATAAAAAATGTTCTGAATTGTTTCCCTGCCCTCCCCCCAGGTGATGAGTTCCTGAGTAACCTGACGGAAGGCAGGAGGAGGAGTTTCCACGGCAGCTCGTCCAGTCTCGGTAAGTCTGGAGATCCTGCTTCACACCTTGAGCATGTTAAAGATCTCACCACACTTGCAGAAAAGAGCAGGGGACCTTCCCGGTGTGAGTGGTTCAAACCTTACAGTCTGGTCTCAGCATTGGCATCTTGAAAAAAGTCACTTTTCATGTTAAACCTTCCACAAATGTGCTAAATTTTGACAAATAAATTGTAAAACTCTCCTTTTTTCATGAAAAGCATTTTCTCATGTATTTCAAAGTGTGCCTCAATGCTGTCATTGTTTTGTTAGATCTAATGACATCAGATTCATTAATCACCAAATTCTGACTCACGAAATCTTGTTCAATAATTGTCATTTAAGCAAGTGACTCGAGTGAGAAGAAGAAGAAGAAAGGGACCAAGAAGGCCAAGAAGAAGAAACAGCCTAGTAAAGAGGACAAACTTCATGTAAGTTGACTTTAGTTTTTATCATCATCCACTACACGCTGTCTTTTTTAAACAACAGTGGTTGGAGGATTTTGATTCCAAATGTGCGAGTCAGATAATGTGGGGCCAGCCCGTGTCTTAGTATAAGGCTATTTTTGTGTTTATTAAGATTAAGATGAACAGAAGGGGCTTCATGACTAAAGAAAATTCAGCAAATGCTAGGCCTGAAGTTGATACTAATAAATGTCATATTTCTGTAACCATGCTGCCATACAGGACTGGATGGAGGTGGGACCTCATGTTTTGTTTCAGCATATATTTCAGTATTATAATATTTGTTTCACTATAGTGCCTTTGATTTTCCAATTTCTGATAAGTCATATAATCAGTGTACCTATACACATACCCTTGCCACTGGCTTCATTAATCCCAAATTGTACAAAACATTTATCACTGTCTACATAGACTGGATGCCAGACTATTTTCAGAGCCAGTACACAGGCTTGCCATAAGTCAGACTCAGGGTCAGATGAAGGCAGCACTAACAGATTTTTAAGAAAATAGCAGCAGAGGTGTCTTTCTCTGTGCATCCTCTGTAATGATGTGAGATTTGTTTCTGCTGTTCCAGGCTGAGGATAGACTCCTGCTGCAGGAGGTGGGGCCGAAGGGAGAAGGAAACGCAGAGGAGGTGCAGAAACTACTGGACGAGGTAAAACAGACAAACAAACAAACATTTCTTCACCTTGTGATTGGGACAGTGATGAGTTACACTATGAAGCGAGTTTTAACTGTAATTTCCAACACAAAAAATTGCACTTACACAAATTATTGACTGTATAACTCCAGTATTTCAAGCCCATCAAGGATGAATGAGCAATCCACTGCTTCCGTGACGTCACGTTATGCACACGTGAGCAGTGGATTGTAGGTTGCAGAAAGTCCCCATATTTGTGGCAATGCCTCAATATTCCATCTGCATAACAATTGATGTCACAGAAGCGGTGGATTGCTCATTTCTTGACAAAGACAAAGACTGGTGTTGTACAGTCAAAAATGTTCCACTGTTCATTGTACTTGTCGAAAGGAGCTGGGGGAATTTCCTCAGTACACATAAATACTGTACATGACCAGTGGAAGAGTAGCAAAACGACAATGGATCAGTGAACTGTACAGAGACATACGTGTACACTGATTTCGTCTGTCAATTGTAGTTTAGTTGACTTAATCTACTGTTAATTTACAGCCAAGAACAGTTATATAATTATGTATTTTTTTTTACCAGGGAGCTAACCCTAACCTAGTGGACAACGATGACCGTCCGGTGCTGATGGTTGCGGTGATGAACAATCGTCACGAGTCCATCCCTGTCCTGGTGCAGGCTGGAGCCGAGGTGGACAAACGATCGGGACCGTGAGTCATCCTCTTGCACTTTTGTATTATAAACCAAGGTGGTCGAAACTTTTTTCCTCATCGTAAATTGTTAACTCGCTGCCACCAAGTAACAAGTCAAGAATGCTTACAGTTAGATGTGCAAAGGTTACGTATGACTGAGGTCGTTCAATGTAAAATGTAGCTAGCTGCTGCTGCAATGTGTGCCTGCAAAGGTGGTTTTACCGGCTATACACATACACGAAGGAACTGTTCTAGTTCAACAGCCTAACCAGAACACCAGTTTCTTCATTGTAACACGTAACAGAATGATTGAAACTTGACTTTGTTGCCAAATGGGAAGGTTTATTCTATTCCATTCAATGTTTTAGTGTATTGCAGTGAGGATTTCATTATCATGTCACAACATTTTTACAGTTAATTTAAAAATTGTTGATTTAGTAAGCTAGACTTTCTTTGTGAAACAATTAAAGATAGTGAATAATGACGGCACCTTCTTTTCCACCACCTGCAGGAAAAACAACACAGCCCTGCACGAGGCAGTCAACCTGGGGCCTTCTGGCAAGAGAGCGGTGCAGGCTCTGTTAGGGTGAGTTGTGCGATGCTGTGGTTATCCTACAGTAACTATACCTAGGGCTGTTACAAACCAATTATGGGTTGTGAACTATATAGCCTTCTCTGGGATCAGCTTTTGTACACACAAGGAATAGTTTCATCTAATATCTCACAATATGTGAAAAAATCTCTACAGTTGACTAAAAATTTGTTTTTGTTGACCAAAATCCTCTCCTTGCTATATTAGGAAGATCCATACACACATTTGGTTACAAATACCATTTTTGAAAGTCTTGTTTGACATTTATTTTGTTATTTTTTTAAATTTGATTTTCTTGAAATGTGTGGTGGGTTCTGTATGCCATGAAAATTTCCCCCACCTGCAACATTGGGAAGGCGGAAAATGTTCTCCTCAAACATGCTCCCCATAGTTAACCATACTGTTTGAAAATGAAAAAGGCTATGTTGCTGAACATTACCGTAATTCCTCTGGACAAAGAGGTTGGGCTCACACAACATGCATGCTACAGGAAAGGGTTCCAGTCTTTAGGATGGGATGTTAAGCCATGGTCCACTGTTCAATGTACCTTGGGTTATGTTCTGGTAAAGCTAGACTTACCAAAGTGAACACTCCTATGCTTTATGTCGTCTTTCCTGATGCCCACAATCTTGCTGAAGATCATTATGGCATTTTTGGGAGGTTATGTATTGTTTCATAGCATCTGTCTTCTCTGTCACGACCAGTGGAAAAACAGCTCTTCAGTGATCTAAACTAGTTTGAGCTCACTTTCACTCATTGATAAGCACTCTCACTTTCTGCAGGTGCAATGCCAACTCGAAGCGTAAGAACGACAAGTCGGAGAGTCCGTACGACCTGGCTGTGAAGCTGGGAGATGAGACCATCCTGAAGAGTTTCGCCTCCTCCATGGGGCAGGACCTGCTGGACAAGATGACCAAACCCGGCAAGGCCGCTGATATAGAGGTCGATGTCTTCTAGTCTGGGTCCGGCCTTGTGGTCCGGTGTTCAGGCCGCACCAATTTGATTTGTTGGTTCTCAGATTTTTTCGGACAAAAATATGAAGAGGCAGGGCAAAAAAAAAAACCCTAGGCATCCTGTAATCCAAACGATGAATTTCAGAATTTATAACCGAACCACAGTGACTGCATTTATAGATGGAAAACTGTAACAGCTCTGAAGAGAAGGGACTTCCTCCAAAATCCTTTCCTGTTGCTGAATATCACAATAATTGTTCCTCAGGTGCAATGCTAATTCAAAGAGGAAGAACACAGATGTACAGGTCGACGTCCTCTAGTCTGGACATGGCCTCTATGATCTAGCCAGCACCCGTTTTTCTGTCAATTGCAGGAACTTTGTGGCATGTGACAAAATTTTTTAAGCCAATTTGTCAAACTTGGCAGACAAAAATCTTTGGTAAAAATATAAAAACATCCAAAGGACCACCACCAACCACGCTCAACTCCATGATTTGCCTCTCAAAATGTGGAAAATTGCATTTTTGAAGACTGGGAAATTCAAAATTTATCCCAGACCCCCCCCCCTGCGAGCACTCTCCCCCCAGGTCTGATCATAAACCTGGGCTGACAGAAAATATTTTGAGCTGGCTAGAGCCCTGGTCTGGTGTTATGGATGAATGTTCACAAGAAAACAGTTATTGGTAGATACAAATGTAATACATGTACTTACTAGTAGCCAAGTAACCTGTTATGCCATTGTCGGGTCATTGAACTGTAGGAAAACAAATATCTGCAATGCGAGTCATCTTGGAAAATCCAAAATCTATCCAGTTGCTTGACGTCCAGTCGGCTACATTGCTTTGTTATGATGTATGAAACACTGCGTACTTTGAGAAAGCAAGAGACATCTTCTGTTCATGGGGACCCTGTGGATTGTATAAACCATGTATGATGTTCAGAGTAGATTTGGGTCTGTCCATATTGCTTCAGGGAGTATCTAATCATGATTGGAGTTGTCCTGATGATGATACTGGTCTTTGGGGGTCTCTTGTACAGTAGCTTTTATTGGAAGGGAATAACGCTTCAGCTGAAAGAAGATGTGGAAGATAATAGCATGTTAAGGTATAAAAGCAATGCAAAGTTGTATATAGTGATGGCTGTAATGCTGTTGGGTGATGCTTTCATTAAACTGTGGGAATTGTATATTTGCAATAAGCCTAACCTTGGACAAGCTAAGAGAAAGAGTGTTAAATATTTTGTAGCAGAGCATAGGCATAAATACATGTATAAGTACATACTTAGAGACTTGGATGGTTGTAGGCTAAAGAGGTAATGTGGGACCATTCTGCAATATTTACACGTTATGCTAGTGGGAAAACTTTGCTCAAAGTACCTTGGACATAGCTAAAGATATAGAACTTAATGTTTATTAGGGTTTATTGGTAAAGACTGAAATGCATTCCATTTTGTTTGTACATACTGTATGTCAAACCCTGTCCTGCTGATTTTGAAGATGTTTATATCAAGCTGAACAATGCTTTTTTTTTTAATTATCAGAGAATTTTGGATGAACTAGCTTTGTACTTTTTTTTTCCTTTTTTTGTCTAGGTACACACTTTATCGTCTGATGAATCTAACTTAAGCTTTAACGGGTCTACATTGTATATGATGTCATGTAATGAACAAGTCACATGTGGTGTTATGCTGTATTTGTTAATCTCCAAGCAGATCTTTCGGTGGCAAGACTTCGGTTAGGACATGGATACAGGACGGCCAATGGATATGGTCTTTTGCCACCCAACCAAAACATCTGCTTGGAGATGAGTATTTGTAGCACTGTAATTAACAGGCAGGCTATTTTAGGTGCAGGTCTATGGAGTTTGGACTATTGTTGTCCTGTATGTTACATGATTGATGATGGCAGCTAAATACATCATACTGATATACATGTATCCCTACAACTGCTTCTTCTTTCTTTCTTCTCATTTTATAATTAGGCCATGTTGTTTTGATTATATGGATGACATCCGCGCGCACATGCATTTTCGTCCGTTTCCAAAAAAAGAAAGTTTTCAACCATACTGTAAATCGTACAAAACAGTTGCAAAATACTAGTAAGCAAATCTATACCGTAAGTTGCAAAAAAGAAAAGATTGGAAATCAATACCAATGTCGTAGAATACCAAAATTAAACAAAAAAGACAAAATGTAGAGAAATGAACTTGAAGAGTTACTGTAGATTATTCGTCATACCATACTGTTTTTTTGTGCAACCTTCATGACCACGTAGATTTCATAATGAAAGCAACTTTGTAATTTGCAAACTTTTTTTTTATTCGCACGCTCGCATCAGTTTTGGGGCTCCCAGAGGATGTCATCCATATAATAAAATCAACATGGCCTTATTGACTGAATGAACACTCTTTATGATGAAGCAATCTACTTGTACATGTCAAAATATCCGTGTACGCACAAAAGCACACAAACAGAAACATCAGACCAGAATGATGTTTTCAAGAGTACAAAGTTTTTTATTTCCCCTTACATCCAATTAACAGTCTACAGTAGAGTCAAGATAAAACCACCTCTAATTTTGACACCTTAAACAAATCCAGCCTCTCAGATCATGACATACCACTACTTATACTTCAGGTGGAGAATTATATCAAGCATATGCAAGCTACCTGCAGGCCTTACATGTAGGCAGCTATCCTTAGATTTGCATAATTTCTAGGACTGTATACAATGTAGGTAATGATAAATACATGTATCATATGTAGAAAAAAAAAAGCAAAAAATCAACTGATGGGACCTGGCAAATAACGTACGTGTAGTACACAACTAACGGTACTACTTACTTACTGATCAGTATAAAACAATTATTAAGCGTTCAAAAATAGTTGGGGCAGTAGCTGATAGGAGATCCCTCGAGCTAATTATAGGGGAGTGCGTTGACGTGGGTATGGAGGCAGCTGTGCTGAGTCGGGGCTACCGCAGCCTCCCCACACATTCCCTGCCAGCTCCCAGCCAGACCAGGCATGCCAGGCATTTTGCTAGTGCCACCATGCTGACATGGAGCCTTCTGCCCCGGGGGGCAGGCCTTAGCTGGCTCACTCGCACACCGGACGGCAACCCAAATAGAGAACCGTGTTCCCTAAATATAGGCGCAGCCATGCCAGAGGGATGGGAGGTCACCTGTGGTCACACCGACTGCCTCTGCCTGGTGTATAGAGTAGAGGGAGTCGGTAGGTACTACCTCATCCCTCTGGGAATGGAGTTCTTTAACGAGAGGGTGGGGAGGAGGCATGTTTTTTTCTTTCTTTAAAAACGAGTCTGGAGGTGTGAGGCGGCACATGTGGTCACATCTGGGTTTGCCAAGTGGTCGAGTTTTGACTTTTCCCAGATTGTATCGCTTCACACCGAAGACAAGTTTGGTTTACTTTCGAAACGGGCCGATTTTGCAGCAGCACGTGGTCACGACCTGCGGACAGCTACTACCACGAACTGGGCGCGGGTCTGCGCTGCTGCGAAACCGACCGCAGGCCTGTGTGTCCGGCCTGAACACGCGCAACACAGCCGGCACATATGGTCACATCTATCCATGTGCAACAACCCTGATTTTGGTCCCGGAAGTAACACATACATAAATATGTGCCGCTGTGATGTCCGTATCCCAGCCGAAGCACAGGTTTACGCTCTCGGTAAAACCCGCCGTCATCACAGCGAAGCTACGAAGTCCTGTCGTCAACGCACTCCCGACTACATCACTACACCTATTACTGTCCCCTCCCCGACCATTACAGTTCATTCTTCGTATTCATATATCTTGTTGCAAATTCTGATGGTTGCACAATGTTGTAAGATGGCACGACTACATACACTACCTCCCAATGACAGAAGTTAGAAGACTTTTTTTTTTGTTCCTTTGGCTACTACCCACAGACCCCCTCCTTCCTCAACATACAAGCACAATCACAACCCAGCCCTGCTGTCAAAAGGCACGTGTTCTCACTAACTCCCCCAAAGTACGGAAATTACCCCTGGAGTAACCCAACGGATGGTGACTAAGATAAATACATTATACATTTATTTGCATGTGTATGTAGAGAGGTTAGAGGTCGCTCTCTCCGTAGAGTGCTGTGGCGAAGGAGATGTAGTCCAGCGCGCCGGGGATGCCGTCCGGACCGGTGTAGTGGGTCATCCTGGCGATGCAGTACTCGGCCTGGTCGGGCGGCAGCTCACGCCGCAGCTCTTCTTGTGTGATGTAGGGCTGAGTGGGGAACAGAGACGAGGTAAGATGTGAAGCCATGGTAAAAAGTTAAACATATACAGTACTATACAAGCTTTGTGCAAGTAGTATTCAAGCTCTTCTTGTGTGATGTAGGGCTGAGGAACAGAGAGAATATCAAATGATGTGAAGTTTGGGACTTGGGTCAAAAGTTTCTTTGTTCAGATGAGACTGACACTGGACAACTGGAATTTGGAGGATCTAAATTATGCAAAGCAAGACGTTATCTTCATAATCAACGTGAAAAATCTATAGTGCATCAGTCGTAGGAGAGAGGAGCTCAATGGTTTCAATCTCTTGTGCTCATCAATTTGGTACCATATTTCCAGGTAACCTGGTACACTTCACAGCTATAACCTCGAATAGGACTTATTCCTGCAGCTGGTCAGAAAAAGAAAGCAGGTGCGTTCGTACCTTGTCTCCAGCCAGGATCTTGAAGGACTGCATGACCTGCTCGGCGGTGTCCGAGTCTGTCGTCTCCCGCGTCATGAAGTCCAGGAAGGCCTGGAACGTCACGTAACCCGAGCCGTTCGGGTCCACCACGCCCAGGATGTGGGCAAACTCAGCGTCTCCCTACGGGACAGAAACATGGTTCAGACAATGAGACACAGTCTTGTGTACAATATGTCATCAATGGGATTTCAGGATGCTAAATCAGAAGTACTTTACACTTCAACCAAACTGTGTTGAAACCAAAATTGCTTAAGAGGGAATGTCTGTAAGGATCAAACAATGGTGGCAGGGGTCAAAAAATCGATTTGGCTCAAACTTTGCACAGTGATAGTACTTGGCCCACAACCCCTCAAAATAGCTGTCTTTCCGGTCAGCACCGATCGTTGCCATGGTAACGGGCCAAACAAGTTTCGGGGCCATTTTCCCTGATTTAGACATGTGAAAAACATGAAATTTGGCATAGTTTAAGGCACGATTACGAGCAAGTGCTTTATTATTATGGAAAAACAAAGTATGGGCATGAAAGACCAACTAATCCGCTATTCTAGAATAGCTTTGAAATTTTCAAGAAGTTCGTTTAAAGGACCTGGGCAACCCTAACACAATACAGTGTTTGAGGCTTATGAAAAAGCGTTATTTCTTCCCAACTTCAAAGTGCTGTAAGTCCAAAGATGGTGATTTTTTTTGCTTCAAATTTGAATCATAGATACATAAACATATGTGCTATAAAATGCATGGTTGCAAACTTTGGGCACTTCTTTGGTTGTCACGTGGTTGTCCTTAGAAGTAGGTCAAATTTTCAATTTGAGGGAAAATATGATTTTTAGCCATGTTCAGGATACAATATCTACAAAAGAAAGAAAGCAATCTGATAAAGTCTTTTGCCCAAAGTAACACTATGTCTTGTCTATTAAATGAATACTTGTGGAGGTTGGGGTCTTGTGTCGTTGGTGTGCACTTGTCCCTCAAAGTAGGCCATGTTTTGGACATTTACAGAAATTGACATATACGGCTATGTTTGAAACTCTAGAAATAACAAAGTAGAATGTCATTTGAATTCAATCTTTGCAGGGAAGTACATATATGCATTGTGTATCAAATGAATACTTGGGGAAGTTGGGGTCTTGTGTCGTTGGTGTGCAATTGTCCCTAAAAGTAGGCCATATTTTGGACATTTACAGAAATTGACATATATGGCTATGTTTGAAACTCTAGAAATAGCAAAGTAGGATGTCATTTGACTTCAATCTTTGCAGGAAAGTACATATACGTAGTGTGTATCAAATGAATACTTGTAGAGGTTGGGGTCTTGTTTCGTTGGTGTGCAATTGTCCCTCAAAGTAGGCCATATTTTGTACATGTACAGAAATTGACATATACGGCTATGTTTGAAGCTCTAGAAATAACAAAGTAGAATGTCATTTGAATTCAATCTTTGCAGGGAAGTACATATACGCATTGTGTATCAAATGAATACTTGTGGAAGTTGGGGTCTTGTGTCGTTGGTGTGCAATTGTCCCAAAAGTAGGCCATATTTTGGACATGTACAGAAATTGACATATACGGCTATGTTTGAAGCTCTAGAAATAACAAAGTTAGATGCTATTTGAATTCAACCTTTGCGGGGAAGTACACATATATATATATTTATATATATAAATCGTTGTGTCGTTGTTGTGTACTTGTCCCTAAAAGTAGCCATATTTTGGACATGTAGAGAAATTAGCATATACGGCTATGTTTGAAGGTCTAGAAATGACGAAGTAGGATGCCATTTTAATTCAATCTTTGAAGAGGAGTATATATATGTATTGTGTATCAAATAAGGGCTTGTGGAGGTTGGGGTCTTGTGTCGCTGTTGTATACATGTCCCTAAAAGTAGGCCATTTTTTAAGAGCAAATGTCTGCAATGGTCAAACAATAGTGAGCGGGGTCAAAAATCGATTTTGCTCATATTTTGTACAGTGATAGTACTTCGCCCACAACCCCTTGAAATAGCTTTCTTTCCGCTCAAACCCCATTGTTGCCATGGCAACAGCCCATTCAAATTTTGGGGCCATTTTGACAGATTTATGCGTCTCTAAAACACGGAAATTGGCAAAGTTTAGGACGCGGTCACCGCCAACTGCTTTAACGTAACGACAAATACTTCAGGATATAATCAGACCAATGGCTTAACTTGTACGAAATTAGTGTGAAGTTGATGTACATGCAGATTTCAGTCTTTGGGCAACCTCGAAGTAGGTCTTTTTCTGCACTTGTACCCAAATTTGGATTTTGGGCTGTTTTTGAGCTGATGAAAATACCAAAGTGAATTTATTTTCAGACCTATCCTTCTACCATGTGTTTATTATAGTATTGGCTATCACATGGGTGATTTTGAGGGCTTCCTTTTTTGTTCATGTCGTATATGCCTATTTCTGTAAATGTTTAAAATATGGCCTACTTTTAGTGACAAGTATACAACAACGACACAAGACCCCAACATCCACAAGCCCTTATTTGATACACAATACATATATGTGTACTCCTCTTAAAATATTGAATTAAAATGACATCCTACTTCGTCATTTCTAGACCTTCAAACATAGCCGTTTTTGCTAAGTTCTGTATGTACGTCCAAAATATGGCCTACTTTTATGGACAAGTGCACACCAACGACACAAGACCTCAACCTCTACAAGTATTCATTTGATACACATTACATATATGTACTTCCTCGCAAAGATTTAATTCAAATAGCATCTAACTTTGTAATTGTTCTTTCTAGAGCTTCAAACATAGCAGTATATGTCAATTTCTGTACATGTTCAAAATATGGCCTACTTTTATGGACAAGTGCACACCAACGACACAAGAATTCAACCTCCACAAGTATTCATTTGATATACTATAAATATATGTACTTCCCCGCAAAGATTGAATTCAAATAGCATCTTACTTTGTTATTTCTAGACCTTCAAACATAGCCGTATATGTCAATTTCTGTACATGTACAAAATATGGCCTACTTTTAGGGACAATTGCACACCAACGACACAAGACCCCAACTTCCCCAAGTATTCATTTGATACACAATGCATATATGTACTTTCCTGCAAAGTTTGAAGTCAAATGACATCCTACTTTGTGATTTCTGGAGCTTCAAACATAGCCGTATATGTCAATATCTGTACATGTCCAAAATATGGCCTACTTTTAGGGACAATTGCACACCAACGACACAAGAATTCAACCTCCACAAGTATTCATTTGATATACTATAAATATATGTACTTCCCCGCAAAGATTGGATTCAAATAGCATGTAACTTTGTTCTTTCTAGAGCTTCAAACATAGCCGTATATGTCAATTTCTGTACATGTCCAAAATATGGCCTACTTTTAGGGACAATTGCACACCAACGACACAAGACCCCAACTTCCCCAAGTATTCATTTGATACACAATGCATATATGTACTTCTCTGCAAAGATTGAATTCAAATGACTTTCTACTTTGTTATTTCTAGAGTGTCAAACATAGCCGTATATGTCAATATCTGTACATGTCCAAAACATGGCCTACTTTGAGGGACAAGTGCACACCAACGACACAAGACCCCAACCTCCACAAGTATTCATTTAATAGACAAGACATAGTATTACTTTGGGTAAAAGACTTTATCAGATTGCTTTCTTTCTTTTGTAGATATTGTATCCTGAACATGGCTAAAAATCATATTTTCCCTCAAATTGAAAATTTGACCTACTTCTAAGGACAACCACGTGACAACCAAAGAAGTGCCCAAAGTTTGCAACCATGCATTTTATAGCACATATGTTTATGTATCTATGATTCAAATTTGAAGCAAAAAAAATCACCATCTTTGGACTTACAGCACTTTGAAGTTGGGAAGAAATAACGCTTTTTCATAAGCCTCAAACACTGTATTGTGTTAGGGTTGCCCAGGTCCTTTAAACGAACTTCTTGAAAATTTCAAAGCTATTCTAGAATAGCGGATTAGTTGGTCTTTCATGCCCATACTTTGTTTTTCCATAATAATAAAGCACTTGCTCGTAATCGTGCCTTAAACTATGCCAAATTTCATGTTTTTCACATGTCTAAATCAGGGAAAATGGCCCAGAAACTTGTTTGGCCCGTTACCATGGCAACGATCGGTGCTGACCGGAAAGAAAGCTATTTTGAGGGGTTGTGGGCCAAGTACTATCACTGTGCAAAGTTTGAGCCAAATCGATTTTTTGACCCCTGCCACCATTGTTTGATCCTTACAGACATTCGCTCTTAAGACTTATTACAAAAATCAGTACTTTTTTTTAATATTCTGAACAAAAGACCTGAGACATATCTTCTATGCCATGTCTTCTGACATTGAAACTATACTGTGCATTTCACGTGACATGACTTGTACTGGCCAATAATGAAGTGAGTACATTACTCTGAAGCCATCTGAAAAACAATCTATATCATGAGGGACATTTGTACAGTATTAAATATATATATATATATATATATATCCAACTACTAAGATGATTGTAGCATTTTTGTTGTTACACACATATGTGGTGTTGCTATCACTTTCTGGTTAAAAATAGATAGGGAAAGTTTCTTACATCTTTTAATTTTCTTTACCATATGAGCATTTCATGAGCTTGTTGTTACACATTTGTACAATAAAATTAAGGTTAACTATACAACACCCACTACTACACCGATGAGCCCCTACCTTGTCGCCGTCTTGTATATTATATCCAATGCTAATGAGACAAGACTTGAACTCGTTGGGCTCCAGACGACCCGACCCGTCCTACAGAACAAGATTCACGTTCAAAACAAACATGCAGCAGCAGGCAAGGGGCCGGCCCGGACTAGCTGGCTCACCTCACGCTTCAGCTTTTTAAGGACTTTCACGATTTTTTAGGGGTTTTGAAGACTTTTCTGTATCTGTGTCTGTATAACTGCCCTTTGGCGTAACACACCAGCTTTTCAGGGTTACTACAATAATTTCATCAGGTTGGTAGAACATAGGATACTGAGATTTTCTTGTACACAACCAGTCACCGGGCTCATGTTTCGCTGTCTACCAGCTGAGGAAGGTGTCTGATAGACACTGAAACGTAAAGACGGTGAGAGAAGAACTAATTGTGTACAAGAAAATTACAGTAGCCTATGGACGTACATGTAGACTTTTGAAGCCAGAGTTAAGACCAAACGCTCCTATCCAAATGTCAAATTATCTGACATGCAATGTAAGAGAACTTTTTCAGGGTTTTGAAGCCAGAGATAGGACAAAGATGCCAAATACTTCTTCATATCCAAATGCTGAACAGTCTGAAGCTCGTGTGTGAACCAGCGTGTGCGGTTAGACCGGCCCGACACGGATCATCACGCCCCAGTCTTACCTCCCTGCCGGGGTTGAAGTGGTAGCCCATACTCAGCAGGCACTGGCGGAAGCTTTCGGGTTCCAGAGCTAATGTACGTTTCTACACGCCACACGCACGCAGACAAGAGATGACAACACACACACAGAAGAGAGATGACAACACACACACACACACACACACACACACAGACACACACACACACAGACACACACACACACACACACACACACACACACACAAACCCTATACAAACCGAGTACTTCCGTGCTGACGGTCCCCTCGGCCTGCCCTCCGCCCCCTTGCCGGTCCGGACCTGTCGTCATGGCAACGGTCGTCACGGCAACGGTCGTGTTGGAGCCTACTCGACACAGTAACTTTTAATTTCAGTTCAATTACTGTAATAAATACGATATGGCTCGAGCATCTTGGTAAAGGCATCCAATGCGATTTCAGGGCAGCAAAACTGGAAATATTCTGAATAAGGCAATCTTTATGATATTGACACATACTGCTTCACTTTAGCAATTTAAATCAGCATTTCATACTTTGGGCATTTAAAACTGCAGAAACAAGCCCAAAGATGAGTCCTTTATTTTATGGGTGGTACCCTAAAATCAGACCAGGGCCCTTACAGTAACCATTTTCCGTCAGAATGTTTGCTCCATGAGGGCTCAATAGACATTGGGATAGTGTTGTTTCAACTCACTATGTAAATAAATGACTAGAATACTTTAGTATTAGCTTCGAAAAATCGGGTTTCCAAGCCCTAAAAACTGCACTGGATGCCTGAACAGTCTGAACAGTTCTAGTTAGGAGTGTCGGGTAACTTTCCACATTTGCACAATTATCTATCTTGTAAAGATGCCC
>NW_017804576.1:1126765-1157891 GCF_001625305.1 Branchiostoma belcheri | reverse complement strand
CAACACACACAGACACACACACACACAGACACACACACACACAGACACACACACACACAGACGAGAGATGACAACACACACACACACACACACACACACACAGATATGACAACACACACAGATATGACGACACATACAGACACACAGAGATATCACAACACACAAGGGGGAGGGGGAGAGCCAACAGACATACCATACAGAAAGGGGGAGGGACCACAGGACACAACAATACACAAGACGTGGAACAGGACAAGAACGTGGACACAGACAGACAAAAACAGGAACACAGGGAAAAAAAACATCACACAAAACAACACAGGAAAACGAGAAGGGAAAAGAGGGGGAATAGAGAAGATGGAAATAATTCAGTCATTAAAAGAGCAGCAAAGAAAGACGTCAAAATAAGACCAAAGGAAATGAAAGTAATCAGATATATGTCAAAGGTACTGAAAATACTCAAAGGGAAGAAAATCGTCAAAATATCGAAAAGTGGAAGAGTGCAGTGGATGGTGAAGTCGGGTGACAGGCAAGTGAACATGCACATACGTACAGAACATGCGACATGGGACAGGGCAGTGTTGGGGTGAGCCACACAAATAGAGCAGTGCCTTGCTGAGCTTCTACATGGAGCTACCGTGGCAAGGCATTAAGCTGGGTCTGCTGAAGTCTATACACAACAGCAGCCTCAAATACAGTGATAATGCACCATGTTTTATACAACATACAGTGTAAAGTCAAGGCCACATTCTGGTATGAAAATGCAGTATGATATCTAACTTTTAGCTACATTATATATTGGCTGATAAAAGCACTAGTATCATCTTCAGCTCTTGTTACATGCAGTGCTTATTACGAGCAAACTGTTTTACTTTATATGTTTTCCAAAGCTGTGAATGAGTTCCACACAGCTGTAGCATGTGTCTAGCATATGAGGATGATCTAGGCCTAGGAAAAATAAATGTTGTGTTTCCTGTTTCAGTTTAACAACATTAAACTTGCATGAGCACACTTCTATTTTCTATGTCCATGATTGTTGGAAAACATATTAAATATCAGATCATGGAAATATAGAAAGGGTCGATCAGCTTGAAAAATTTATGTCCCTTGCAGGGATCACAAAAATAGGCTAGAGTCGGTCGGGAAACAGGAAACACAATTTTTTCCCTAGGCCCTATGAAAACCCTAACACCAGGCAGAGCACAGCATCAGGCCTGTGTGCACGATGCCTGCCGTGAGGACGGCCTTACCTTGTCGAAGTGAGAGAAGGAGGCCCTGAACTCCTGCAGTTTCTCCTCTGGGATGCCCTTGGCTTCTCTGGTCAGGATCTAAGGAAAGGGGGTGAAATGTTAAAGAAAGGCTCTATGGCTTTCTGCTACTTATGGTCCACACCTCACTGAGTCACGTTTTATCTGCATAACATGACGTCAAGGAAGCGGTGGATCGCTCAATCCTTGACAAAGACTGGAGTTGGGCAGTCAAAAATCTTTTATGTTGCAATTACAGTTCAAACCTGTTTCAGAATGGACTTTCAACCGTTAAAGATTACTTATCATCTGATGAAATGGTAAGACTTTGGTGGTACAGTCGTAATGACATGGAATCAAAGGTACGTCCTACATGTAATTTTATTCCAGCAAAGTGTCGCCTCTTACCTGGTTCTCCACTTCGTTGATGGTCCTGGCAATGGAGGTCAGCAGCTGCTCCCAGCCAACCCTCAGAGTCTGACAAAAAAAACAAAAAAACAACAGAGGTTAGTCAAGAAGTCTTCTAACAACACATACTGTATGTAGACCAATCCAAGTGGAAAAGTCATGTCTTGTAAGCAAATATCTTAAAATTTACAGACTCTCTACCAGAAGCAATTCTACTAGCAATTCAAACAAACATTCGAAGTTTCTGCTGACAGAGACTTCAATCAGGATCTACACCGACATATACATGGACCAACTGGACAGTCTAGAGTCACAAAGTCACGAGTGCAGACTGACCTCCATGGTGTACTGTGTGTGTGTGTTTGTACAGTGTAAGAGTGTACTGACCTCCATGGTGTACTGTGTGTGTGCTTGTACATGTATACGATGTGTAACAGTGTAGAGTTAACCTACCTCCATGGTGTACTGTGTGTGCTTGTACATGTATATAGTACAGTGTAAGAGTGTACTAACCTCCATGGTGTACTGTGTGTGCTTGTACATGTATATAGTACAGTGTAAGAGTGTACTAACCTCCATGGTATACTGTGTGTGCTTGTACATGTATATAGTACAGTGTAAGAGTGTACTGACCTCCATGGTGTACTGTGTGTGCTTGTACATGTATATAGTACAGTGTAAGAGTGTACTGACCTCCATGGTGTACTGTGTGTGCTTGTACATGTATATAGTACAGTGTAAGAGTGTACTGACCTCCATGGTGTACTGTGTGTGCTTGTTCTCGAACACCAGGGACTCCTGGATGGCTTGGTTGTACGTCTCCAGCTCGTCCATGTTGGGTTTGTAGGCCATGATCTGAGCCTCCATGTTCTTCAGCTTCAGCAGGGCGTCCTCCAGAGTGCCCTGCATACAAGAGGGGGAAAAAGTCTCATCAGATGAAGCAGATCACATCTTGGACATAACTACTCTCAAAACAATGCATGAAAACTCCCACAGCTGCTTCAAAGCTCACCCACTGTCAAGTAAATCTTGCTGGGCATTGCTGGTCAAGCAAAGCAAGTTTCCCCTGTGCTTCAGCTTCTTAATCAACTGTAAAATGCTCATATTTTGGCCCCAACAGTTGGAGAAAGCTCCTTGTCTTCCTAGTTGTTAAAGTTTTTCCATCTTTAAATACATCGGTTTGAGAAAAACTTCAAAATTCATTGTTTGCATTGTAAACTAGAGTTCCACGATCTCATACCTTCGCCAAATGATGTTAGCCTTTATGAATAAGAAATATACTAATCACCCTGATTATGCAAATAGGATCCTCAATTGCATGAATTATATCAGTCTGTTGATCATATTCTCCACCAAAAGACAGTCTTATCTTAACAAAGAATGCCATTTTCTCATAAATTATGCAAATGTGGTCCTTATTTGAATAAGTTATGTTTAATTATGTTCACCTTCACTTAACTTTCAAACACCCCAAGTATGAAATTCCAGGCAGTTACCACTATGCAATTATAACATTTTCTCATTAATTATGCAAATTAAGTCTTCATTTGCATAATCGATATTTGCCTGTGTTTCTCTCGTTCTTAATAACATATGTTACAAGCTTGAACTTCCTATCATGGAATGCAGCTGATTTATAGAATTTCCTCATTAATTATGCAAATTACATCAATATTTGCATAATTGTAATATCATTATGTCAAGCATCACTTAAGCTACATACATACCAAAAATCACGATGATCCATCAATCGGTTCTTGCGTTATCCTCTTTTAAACATCTGTCCTTTAAACCCCCCTGCAGTTCTAGAGCAAGCAACTAGGGAGCTCATACTCATGTCACTTCATCCCCAGCACAAGAGCTATCTACCATCTAAATTTCGTCACCCTAGCATGTCTGGATCATGAGATATCAAAACCGGAAGTTCTGCTGCAGTACCATGACAAGCCGCTAGGTGGCCCAAAATCTAATCATTTTGAGGTCTCACCAAGACCTACCCACCTACCAAATATCAAGTCAGTCCATTCAAGCCTTCTCAAGTTATCGTGTTGACAGACACACACACACACACACACATACACGAACGCCTCTGAAAACATAACCTTCTTGGCGAAGGTAATCAGCCTGGTATGTTTACTTCATAAACTCCTATCGTACCTTTTGGGGCTATCATAGGATGCTTAGGCCTGTTTTTATTTTTTTTTCGCCCTGTCACTTCACACAAGCCTGTTTTTATTTTTTTTGCCCTGTCACTTCACACAACAAATCAAAAAGTTAGTAGAAAGCTGAGCACTGTTGAGCATTTGTTTACGTTCAACAGTCTCTCAGTTTCTCTCTATGACTACAGTTAACAACGTCCTGAATGCAAGTGTCCCACATCTGTCCTTTATTCTGGTTAACCATTGGTGCAAACCTCATGTGTCCCAGCAGGCAAAAATATCCCACAGGAATGAAAAGTTGTATTTAGCAAACAAAGAGGACTTCAAGTCGCACTCCAAGGCACTTAGATAAGTGAGAATGTATTTGACATTTAAGATGTGGCACTAGTGATGCATACCGGTTCACTGGACTTGGATCCGGACTTGTAAGAATATTTAGGTTCAAGTCCAAAAAAACCTAAAAGTCAAGAACCGAGTCCAGACTTATTACCATAAAATCCCATTTCACATACCCCTTTTCTTTCCAAACCACCTAAAACCTTCCGCAGATTGCAAAATCTTTGCTACAAAACGAGGAAAACATTGCCACCGGGCATTGTCAAGTACTGGCCTCCATGTTATGTTGCCAAAGTTTCACCCAGACAACATTGCAAGGTTGCCAACATGCAATTTTGTATATGCCATGGGTTTAGGTCCGGACTTACAAGTCCGAAACTGAACCTAAACCTCTGGACTTGAATCCGGACCTGAACCTAAAATTGGGTTTAGGTATGCATCACTATGTGGCACACAAAGTTACTACAACGCTGCCTGACCTGCATCTGCATGCCGATGGTGGCGATGGCCTCGGCCTGCTTCTCTATCCAGGGTCCGACGGAGTTGGCCTTCTGCGCGAACTGCCTCCTGAGGCGCTCGTGGTTCTGTTGTCTCACCATCTCCTGCTGCAGCACAGAGTCACGCTGAGGAACAAGGTTGTTCACGTCCTGCCACTTCTGCTTCAGTTCCTGGGAAAAAAAAAAACACGACATGGTTCGGACTATTTAATAAAAAAAAACACAGCATGAGGCTAACTTGAGGTTAAAAATCTACCACATTAAAAACTGACTTTGTTGTTCAGATCCTTCTGATTCAGTTTCTGAGGAAACAATGTGACATGGTTTGGTTTACTGGTTCGAAATGTTTTGTTGGAATAAGCCTTGCAATTCAGCCATTGTGGCTGTCAGGTTTTCCAGTGCCTTTGATACCTTTGACCCAGTGTTGGGTCATACTTCAAAGAAGCTGTTTATTGTTCATTGATTGTATTGTATTATGTGTTTTGATTATATTGTAACAAACTATCCACTTCAGGGAGACTCTTGTCTTTCCCTGCATATGTATGTTTGGTGGTTGGAAAACCAATAAAGAAGCCACATGACAAGCCTCACTGGGTCAGTCTTCTGAGGAAGACCAGATTGACTGATCAAAAGCTCTCGGTGAGAAAATTTCGTTGTGTTGGATCAAAATTTTTAACTTCAAACGTGTTTTTCAGTGCTGTGATGGTGTCCTTGATCAATGAACCAGTCTTCTTTTACTACTACTACTACTGCTGCCACTGATCTTTTTTTTTTGTCAACTCACCTCTCCTGTGATGTTGGTATAGGGGTTGATGGTGACCCCCTTCAGGTCGAGCTGCTGCACGATGCGCTGCACCTCCGTGATGCACATCATGATGGCGTTGAACTCCTTGTCGGCTTCGGGCAGGGTCATCTTGAACGCCTCGTGGGCATCGATCAGGCCCTGAGGGAACCAGACAGGGTTAGATCGGTGAAGGTTAGACATCCGGGACCATATAAGATCCGCCAAAAAACAGTTACTCAAGTGACTGGATATGCTTTTGGAAACAGTCAGACGTTTCAGGTGATTCCAAAATCATATCCAGCTGCTTGAGTAACTGTTTTTTTTTGGCAGGCATGGTTAGATCCACACGGAATCTTCATATTCTGGTGGAGACCAATCCTGACTGCCCATCAAATCAGCAGTTCAACCAATGAGAGGGTGGTAACTAGAGATTCAACCAGATAGAGAGTGGTTAAACATGTCAGTTAAACATTTGCAATTTTTGTTGTCATTTTGCATTTCTATGTACTGACAGAGGGCTTTGGGATTGGTCTATTGTAGGTCATCCTATGTGCAGGACTTAAACTACTGATTGTAAAAAACTGTTCGGATTTGGAAAAGCTACGTCCAATAATGTTCTCTGTAAGTGTTGAATCCATCTTTGTCTTGAACTCTTCAAAATGAGAAATTCGATGAGCCTGAAAAATTTTTTGCCAACTTTTGCTTTTCGAAAGTGCTCATAAGGGTCTGTATGTATCAAAGCTATCTTCCTACGTAATGGATGTATAAACCTGATGCAAAAGGTTGTGATGATCTGGCATCTATGTGAACCATAGAACTACAGTGGATGGAAGTGCTGTGTAGAAGGAAGGCAGGATAAGGTGTAGAAGGGGTAGATTTTGTTGGTGGTGTCCGTTGTGAGCGGTGCTTTGGAGAAGTTGGTGTATAACTTAAAACGAAAACTGCAACTGAGACTCTAGAAGATGGTAAAATGAATTGGTGTGGTCTACTATAGTGCAGACTACCTCTGTGCAATACCAACGTCTCTGGCCAAAGTGTCAGAGTGGGGTTAATTTTGTAAGAAGGCCAGTGCCACACCCTACCTCCTGTTGCAGGCAGAAGTAGAGGAAATCCAGAGGATAGCATACGAGATCAAAGGTTCATTATCAGTCAACAGTATCAACATGCAAGAGGGGAGAGTGGCCCGCATGCATGAATGTCCACCAGGCAAACTTAATGACAGACAGTCACATGTGTTTGTGGAAGTAGAGTGCTGAACCGTAGTACTAGTAGCTCTCTGAGTGTCTGGCATGGTAAAGGATCACCGTATTCAAGTAAAAAACCCAATACATTAGAAGAAACGAAATAAAACAGCTCCAAAAATAAGTCCATCCAACATACTACAGACATCCCACTGTGCTGTGGGAGAATCAAAATAAAGCAGCCTGAGAGAGAACGAGGCAAGACTGGATCGTTGAAAAATTGTTATCATGTGTGTAAGTTTGAAGATGCTCGAATTAGAATGCTCGTACCTGACTCCTGTTTACTAGGTCTAGCCTGGGTGCCAGACTGTTTCCAGGGCCTATACAGGCCAGCTCCTAAGCTCCAGGGCCAACATGCAATTATACCACAGCCCTTGCTGAGTCCTAGCGCGCCATGGGTCTGGCATCCAGGCTATACTAGGTCTGGTTCATGTACAATCTTATGTGAGGGGTGTAGTGTGTGATGTTTCAATGTGTAGGATATAGTAGCTAGTCCCTGTAGACAGTACCTGGATCTCATCCATAGTGTGCACGATGAACATGTCCACCAGATCCTCCTTGGCACCGTCCATCCAGTTGTTGAATGGCTGAAAAATAAATTAAAAAACATGTTAAGACAAAATTCCACACATCAACGTCTACCAACAAGTCATTTGTAAATTTCCATTTTTGTTAAACTATTTTAAATAGACTGCTTTTATTAATCTTGATGCAGTGTAGTTTACATCGAAATATTACAGTTTTACTCACAGCTGCTCTCTTGGCGAATTCCAAATGATATTGGTCCACTCTTTCCAAGATTTTCTCAGCTTCCTGGGAACAGAGAACACAAGTAGGTTGTCATAAGGCAGTCTGCTTTGTGGCATACATATGAAGGGTAGAGTATAGATATATACTTGCAGAATTTATGCCTGAGATCATATATCATTTGGTGTGAAACACAATGAAGATTGCGAGACCATAAGCAGATGTACCACTAAATCTTGACATACAGTTGCTACCCTAATGCATTCATTGATCATGAAAATTCAAAAGATTCATATCACAAGCAACTTGTATAATTACTCCTAGACATGGTGTTGCTATTGTAGACAATGACTTGACAATAGACAAGGTTCAGTTTTATGGTATGTAAGTGAAACGGTGTGTACTCACATCCAGAGCATTTCTCCTCTTCTGTGTGAGGGCTCCCAATCTGTCCCACTGGTCACAGATACGCTGAGGGGAGGGACGACAGAACAAGTCAGCACGGGTCTACGGCAGGGAGTCTGTACGGAGGTGTGAATACTGCAGTGCAAACTAAGCTGTAACTACAGCAGTGAGCTGGGCAGAAGCAACTTAGTTTGGGGTTTTGGACTCCGTAGATAGAGATGAACTTCAGGTTTTAGAAGGAGTTTTGGGTGGCAGTTCATACATGCTACCGTAGAAACCCAGGATATAATCATGCCGTAAGTTTCACAGAAAACTGTGAGGGATTCAGATGTCAGAAGCACCAAATAGCCAAATCAATCTACAATGAGAAAATTTGAGAAGCGCTTGGGAAATATACTACTAAAAGTCTTTGATTTCACCAATCATTCTGAAATAATGGGCAAAGCTTGAATCCATGCTTAGTCTTATATTTGCCATTAGCTAGAGCGTGTGTGCAGAAAGGTAAAGTGAGAGAAAGGGAAAGAAAAAGACCAAAAGAACGAAAATGCAAGAAAATGCATCAAATTCTATACAGAAAGACAGAAAAAGGGAGGAAACGAAAACCAAGCCTGTTACGAAATACCTGGCATCTAGCATTGATTGTTACAACGTCCCAGTACTCCAGATCACTGTAAAAATAAGGGGGCAGAGGTGTGAACGAGGGTGGGGTTGCCGACAGTCCTCACCCCCACACCAAGGGAGGGGTCCAGATGATGAGGGGAAGGGATATCTGATCCCTTAACAATGAAGGGGGGGGGGTCAAACAAAATGGGGGTAGGGGTGATGTGTCCCACACGAGATGAGGTGTAGGTGTCACATCCCTCCAGGACATGGCAGGGTTTGAACATGGAAGGATGGGGGAATATGCCTTGCCACTACACCATGGCTTCAAATAAGGTGCATGAGGCTGGCTGGCTGGGGGGAGGGATAGGAGTGGCGTGTGGCTGTTTGGGACAGTGCATGAGATGTGTGGGAGAGAGTATCTCTCTAAAGGGGAAAGAGGAGTTCAGAAGAGAAGGGATGGAAGACAGGTGGAGAAAAAATGTATGGCTTCCCCCTCATGCCCGCAAGAGTAGCATCCTGAACTGAGCGTTTTACATTCATTGTTAGATCAATTTGTGTTACTATCTTTTTTGCCTTAGATTAACAATCAAACAAATGGCCAACTTGATATTAATATCAAGTGAAGAAGCTTCACTTTGAAACACACTAGCTTTCTTGATTTTAATAACTTTCTGTGATTCTAACAATTAGGAAATCAAAAGGCCCATGGTCTTGTCTGGAGACAAGGTGACGGAAAGTTTTTGGACATGTTTAAAGGTTGCTACAATGGCCACATTAAGGTTGCTACAGTTGAGCTTTTGGCTACGTTAAGAATGCTACAGTTGCGTCATGAGGGAGAGGTAGTGAGGTGGGTGTGCTCAGTGCCGAGTGAGTGAGTGTGATCAGTACCTGGCATCTCTCATTCACCGCATCCGCATCATTGTACTCTAAGTTACTGCAGGGAGACAAGACATGCAGTCAGCCATGCAGCGTGCGCCAACAGGCCGGCACGTGTCCAGGAACAAACATGGCATCAAGCACACACAGGTTACACATGGTGCACAGGAACACACAGTTATATCTACAACATCACGTCCTGACTGGTCATGCAACAAACTTCTCAACACATTTTCGTAACTCATTGCTGTCAATTTCAGTAGAATTAAATTCTTGTCTTTTGCAAAGGTGCTTTTTTTGTAAACTTGACTGTGCCTTTGTTGAATAGAAACATGCTTAACCTTTGGAAAACAAAACTTTCATATGTGGACATCATCATTTATTTTAGGATTTCACATCTGCATGCACTGTATAGAATGTTTGACATACAACAGAACCACTGAAAGTTTTAATTGACAGTACAAAAACTGTTTTCCAGCCAAACTGATGCCAAGAATCAGAAGTTATGATCCCCAAACAGTTACTGCTATATCGGGTGGCGTTGGAAACCATGCTTTTGTGGCACACACAAAAATAATACTCTACGAAGCAGTGGCACTTTTGGGTGCAGTGATTCTGACTGACACACACATGTTGCATGCAGTTTACACTACTTCTGTGCAACAAAAAGTCTTCAGCGTAACAAGAACAAGATTAGAAAGATTCAGGTTTGATTTCAGACAAGGCTTCACTGAAGAAACTGATCCAAGTTAAGAAGAAATAATCATCAAAGTGCTGATCAAAGATTAGGTCCAGGAAGTGGGATATATAAAACAACACAACTGCTCACAAAAATACAAACACTGTAAAAATCACATAAGTTACAAATCACATTTTTACACTGGAATTAACTTACATTAAAACCTAACATTTAAATGAGAAAAACATCACATATTTATATCATTGGACTTTGGTGAAACAAAACTTATTGTAATTATAAGAAACCACTTAAAACACGAGAACTATCAATTACTTTATAGTCAAACGAATAATGTCACTATACACACAGTAAGGTATGTCAAAGACGGTTCGACATCCTGGAAATAAGAAAGTACACAAGGAATTCATCCGTAAATAATTTCGTCAGGTTGGTAAATGAATGAACAGCAAAGTTCTTTCATCACAACCATTTATTTTTCACGAGCCGACGTTTCGATGACCATCGATGGCAATTCTGACTGGTTTACTATAAACTGTGAAGTATGTAACACCTTTAGTGCACTATGCACCAAGTAACATCTAGCGTCAGTGCATAGTAAACCAGTCAGAATTGCCCTGATGAAGATGACAGACGGTCATCGAAGCGTCGGCTCGTGAAAAATAAATGGTTGTGATGAAAGAACTTTGCTATTCATTTACACAAGGAATTGTTTCTCAAGCAACTGGATAGATTTTGACATCAGACTGTCAGACATTTCAAGACTTAGTAGCATCCACTACCTTTCGTCAAAACCTATCCGGTTGCTTGAGAAACAATTCCTAGTGTGTACACATTGGAAGGGTCAGCTACTCAAACGACATACAAGACTGATAATTCTCATACATGATTACGAACACTAGATGAAGTCTGACATGATAATAACTTACTTTAACTCCTGCGCAATGGCAGCTATCTGCTCCACGCGGTCCTGGTGAGCGGCCAGATCACTCTCAAACGCCTCGTGCTTCTTCCTCAATGCCTGGCGGGGACACGGCAAGCATCAGTACAGGAGAAACTCTCCAGCTTTTATCATAGATCGTAATGTATTATTCTGTATCTGTGCAACCACCCTTCGGCATAACACACTAGACATTATAAGGACGAAGATTTTTGGATTACTAGTACTTTTCCATCTACCAATGATGCAGTTATCACTTTATATAACTACAAGTCAGGATTGTGCCACACAGATTTTTAAGCTTTCTGTTATCTGCAAATGTCACGAATATCGAAAAGTATGAAAAGACGTACTTGTACACTGCTATAGATCCATGCAATATGCAGCTACTAACATGTCAACATCTTTAGCGTATTCCTAAAAACTAGACCAGACTTCTGGCTTCTAACCCTACAATCAGACTGGAATATGGATGAGGAATACCAATAGTGGCCTAGTCTGGGAAGTTTTGTATAGATTTTGTGCTTGTATATAATTCTTACATTATTGTCATGTATGTTTTCCAGGGCCTCAATGTAAAGCAGTATTATGACACTGCTATGGGCCACCCTGAGCAAATATAACAGAAACAAACAAACAAGCATTGCTGTTGCCCATCTCACCTTCAGCTCATACAAGTTGCAGTTCTTGAAGTCCGTGTCTTGCAGCATGACCTCCTTGCCCTCGGTCCACTCCTCGTGGATGTCGGATTTGTGCTTGAACTTCCTGGCCAAGTGATCCAGACGCTCCAGCCTTCTCAACTCCGCAAGGAGCCACTCCTCAAACCCTTTCTCAGCAAACTCCAGCTTCTTCCATGCATTGGCAATATCCTGTGGGGGGGATGCAAACAGCAAGGTGTGAACTTTACCTTTGCCAAGGAAGTTATGTTTTCAGTGACATGTGTCCATTCTTCGTATGTGTGTCTGTCTGTATGTGTGTGTGTGTATGTGTGTGTGTGTGTTAACACGTTAACTCAAGAAGGCTTGGATGGATTGTCTTGGTATTTGGTATGTGGGTAGGTCTTAATGACACCTCAAAATGAGAAGATTTTGGGCCAACTGGCAGCTTGTTATGGTACTGCAGCAGAACTTCCGGTTTTGATAACTTATGATCTTTCACGACTGTTACACAACTGATACAAATCCAACTACTTTCTACTCCATTTCCTTGACTCTGAAGTAAAGAACTAAAGAAGTAAAGAGCCATTAATTTTACAGCGTTTGTAACATCTTATGGCAAAGCTGTAGTTTTGCTTCTTGATTTCTCTCCACGATCACTGGCAATGTTACAAAGATTACAGGCTTTCATCACAGGTAGTTACCCTGAGGGGTTATGGTTTACACTTCTTTCATCATCCCTCTGAAACACGTCTGTCCTGATATGTAGTAAAGCACGGTGTCATGCAAACTCTATCACTCACGGTCAAGTTTGAGTGCAGCGTTACTGCGCCCGTGTGGGCTATCACTACCTGATGTGAGAGGCAGGCCGTAGGTGTTCCAGGTTTGATGTGGCGCCGCACGATACGATCAGGGCTGATCTCAGTCAGGGCTCGAAATGAAAGGTGATCCAATGGCCACTGACCACTAAAATTTAGGCTGGGACAACTAAAAAGACACTTTGGGACATCAGAATGTCAGCCCTTCTTTCCTTTATAGGGCACACGTCCCGGCTTTTGGATCTGAAAAGTCCCCCTGAATTTCCTGTCTACACTGCAATTATAGTGCGCCTGGGAGTCAGAACATAAGCAATATAAAGTTGACTTCAACTTGAAGTCATACAATATTTTAAAAAAAAAACAGGTTGGGACAGTTCATCCTCACTTCGGGACAATTGAAATTTATTTTTGGGACAGTGCTGGGACAATAGGAAGAAAAGTTAGTTTTGAGGCCTGTCACTGGACATGTTTTACACTTCTCCCTCCCCATGAATGGACATGATAAAGCCTCTGTGTGCTCGCGTGGATCACTATCTACACAATCTGAATAAGCTTCACTGTGATGGATCCCTGCAAACCCTGTAGCTGATACCCACTGGGGTGATTTTTGTCTCTTCCTGTTTAATGTGAGGAATAATCGGGCCCTGAGCACCAGAACATACAGTTGAATGATCACCTGTGGGTTCACTTGGGCCAATTTATCTATTACCAACTAAATTTGAAATTTGAAAAGTTTGTCATTAGCCAAACATTCTGTTATGTAAAAAATGGAAATGTAATAAGTAGAGCACATACAATGTTACACACTTGTTTTCTTTTAAAATACTATGTAATGTAAATGTTTTTTTTTTTTTAATGTAATTGTATGTGATGTATTGTCATGTCTTATGTACCCTCTCCTGGAAGAATAGCTGCCACCCATGGGTGGGCAGCTAAAGGAGAGTTTTTCCTCAATAAACCTCAATAGTGCTGCATACCTAAACCCACATTTAGGTTCAGGTCCGGATTCAAGTCCAGAGGTTTAGGTTCAGTTCTGGACTTGTAAGTCCGGACCTAAACCCGTGGCATATACAAAATTGCATGTTGGCAACCTTGCCATGTTGTCTGGGTGAAACTTTGGCCACATAACATGGAGGCCGGTACTTGACTGTGCCTGATGGCAAATGTTTCTTCATTTTGCAGCAAAAATTTTGCAAATCCACGGAAGGTTTTAGGTGGTTTGGAAAGAAATGGGGTATGTGAAATGGTCTTTTATGGTAATAAGTCCGGACTCGGTTCTTGACTTTTAGGTTTTTTTGGACTTGAACCTAAACATTCTTACAAGTCCGGATCCAAGTCCAGTGAACCGGTATGCAGCACTAAACCTCAATCTGAGCTGCTTACCGCGACCATCTTCCCCTCAGAGGGCATGTAGGCCGGCCTGTTGCTGAGTCGCAGCTTGGTCTGCAGCGTGTTGAAGATGATCTCCAGCTTACTCTTGTCCTCCAGCTTCGGAGGTTTGTGCTTGCGGCGGTAGTCTCTGAACTCCTCCAGTTTGTGCTAGAAAAAATACACAGGGCATGATGAGCAGCTTGTCTCTCCAAAATTGTTAGGCAGACTTTTTTCTAAACTTCTAACATTTAACACATTATAGACCATGTTGAGCCTACCACATGCAAACTACGAATACCAAAAGAAACAGTTTGTGCTACAAAAAACACACACATGGGATCTTGTCTCTTTGAAAACCTGTAGGCAGAGCTTTTTTTAATCCGTTCTAACAGATCACGTATTAAGCTCTGATGCATGTAGAACACACATATCAAAAGGTGAACGAATAGCTCTTGGTTAATAAATGTTCCAAGTCCATCAGAGGAAACAACCCAGTTCAGTCTTTCTAACTCTCACATTCACACAAATCAAGAGTGGCGACAGCTGGTACACTTGTTAACAGTTGGCACTTGCCAAAAAACAGTTACTCAAGCAACTGGATATGATTTTGAAAACGTCAGACGTTTCAGCTAGTATCCACTAGCTTTCGTCAGTGACTGAGAGACCAGAGGGGAAAGCAGGTTTATATACACAACCTGTTGATTGATATGCAAATAAAGTGAAGACAAATTTTTTGGAAGTCGAAAAAGGAACAAAAGTCAGACAAGTCTTGGCACTTGCTCTGCCTGCACTATTCGTAAGTTTGCTTCATGTTTGTTGTGCTGCCCTTGGTTCAAAGATATTCAAGTCCCTGTTCCAATCCATTGGATGAAACTATTTTGGTCTTGTCATTTCTAACTTCAAACTACCACATCAAGAGCAGGACACTTCAGTAAACCATAGGTACACATATTCTACAATATTTGTAAGTTTATTTCATGCATTCAATTAACTTCTGTTGTTTCCTCACCTGTTTGGAGGAAACATTTTCTTCTTTGCTACTCTCACAATGCAACATCAAGAGCTGGCAATGTCAGTTACCAGTCGGTAAAAAAATATTCTACACTATGTGTAAGTTTATTTGATGTTTGCCGTTTACTTCTGTAGTTGCCTTACCTGTGTTCCTGGCAGTGTGTTGTCCCTGGTCCTGTTCTCCAGCCACGGGATTGTCTTACGAATCCACTCCAGCAGCTGTGACGGACAGAATGTACAGGTTTATACAGAGAGAAGCTACTTTATTTTATTTCATTTTATTTCATTGTTTCAGCTGTACAAAAGACAGCCAGGGTTGCCCAGCTAGTTGCAAGACACTATTTTTAAGGGCTAACCCTGGGGACAAGAACAACAAGCTACATAAGATAAGGACAGGACATTAAAATCAAAGTCGTCAACTCATTTACATGTACAGGATTGTATATCTATGGATACACAAAAGCTTAAACTAAGGAGCACTGTTAAAAATACTGATTACATTGGAAGGTCAGGGTCAGAATTCAATATGTATGGATCTCCAAGTGGTCTGGATTTTAGTTTTGAAGGAGGCAATAAAGAGAAGCTACCAAGACAAAGTGCTGCAATGTAAGAAGTAGCAGTGACCTGCATTAAAGACACCCCCACTCCAACCCAACCCATCAAAATTACTCCCCTAATCTCTATAAACCCATTCCTTAACCAAATCAAATCAACAGAGACCCAAATGAGATGTCCCGTCTGGTGCTGTACAGAAAAAGTGATTACTTTTAAATCTAATTACGGCATATGAAAACTACAGACGTAATATCATCCTGAAATGTCGACAGAACCCTTAACAATACCTTTGTGTAGATCAGCTATGCTTATTATGCCATGGGTTTCACACAAGCGCAGCAAGTTCTGCCGATGTGCTACAAAAAGCATACACTGTAATTCCTGATTTTTTCCCGATACTTTCATGTAAGTTCACAACTTTCACAGTCACTTCAATACCGTTAACAAATAATTCCTCTACTTTCTTTTTCCTGCACCAGCCACCATCATGAACATAGTTCTGTGAACATGTCCATTTTTCTCAGACCACAAACTTTTGCTACCATTAACGTAAAGTGAATTACATTTTCATGTTGTAAATCTTTTATTTATTCTATCTCTTAAAACTCACATCAGACGCCAGCCTCTCGTATTCCTCCATCAACCGCTCGTTCTCCTGGTTGACCCGCAACACCTTACAGATGCGGTTGGCTGCAGTCTCAGCCTGCGAGAGGAAAACCAGATAGTTGTAGCCTTGTGAAGGTAAACATTATAATGGATAGATATTAAAAACAGTGAGTGGAAAATCAGGGAGCTATTGGAAGGCTTACATCTTGTTTTCTCTATACAAACCACAGTAACATAATGGTATTTTCGTAATAAAACCCAAACTCAATGAGACTTATACAACAGTATTACAAAACGAATCTTCACCTTATGGAAATCATGTTAAGATATTGGCCACTTTTTTTTAACTTGTTCACATTTATTTAAAGAGGCTTGGAGTCGGACAAAAGCAAGTATGCTTATACATTATAGAAGCCCTCTCCTCAAGAACTTATAACAAAATTAATATAAAAATAATACGTTTGAAACAAACATAAGAACAGCAACTTTTAGCAGTTGAAAGCAGGATATGTGCTAAATAAACGAAATCGCGCAGCTTCTCTTTCCCATATTTGGAATAGCAGTGTAATAAAGATGACTATAGGTTATGAGCTGTAGCTTACCTTCTGCAGGCCGGAGAAGGCGTGGTAGTAACATGACACGTAGGTCATGATGGCCTTCTCATCAGGCCTGGCTGTGTTCACAATGTCTGTGGGAGGGAAACAACAAATAAGGACCAAGCACAACTGAAGAAATCCTCAAAAATACAATTGAGACAAGCCCAACGTGCACATCTGACAGTTCTCTTTTCGCACAACATAAATATAATAGTCTACAGCATCACTTTTTCTTACATTAATGCTGGATGCTTTAGTCGCTTATTTTAAATCTACTTGTGCAGTTTTCAGTCTTCAGACTGGCAAACGTCTTCATGTATCGTGTTCAATCTTCATTCACTTACACTTACAGCACTGTCCAAGACTCTCTTACAGTTACTTGAAACTTAATTTAAGCATACTGACATCCCCCATGCCTACATGTAACATACATGTACTTTACTTTGAAGTAGGTTGTGTGATCCACACAAAAATGCAGACGAGCAAATGTTCGCACAACGTTATGCCAACATCGATGCACTTGAAATGAAATATGTGCACACATATATAAAACGTAAGTAAGATATGAAGAATGCAGAACTAGAGAAGAATGCAAACTAAGTGTTAGCTCAGATGGAGCGGCTGTTACTGTGTACCTTCTGCGTCAAGCATCTTAGGTATGTCCAGGTATTTCTCTGCTATTTCAAAGGCAAGGTTGAGGTTTCCGATAGGATCGTCCTGAATGGAGGGGTGGAGAGATGAAGCACACGTGTGAGGGGAAACAACCAAGGAGACACAAAACAAGCTGCACAGGCTTAGGAACGACTGACAGGGTCTTTCTGTTTGTTTCATTTTCCATGTATGAAACCTTTACGTGCCCAAAGACACATGAAAAGCAGGTCACAGACCTGAGTGTGATCTACTGGTAAAATAAAATAAAATAAATGAAATTTGTGCGTCAATGAAGGTTAGACATCCAGGTAATAAGATATGCCAAAACAGCAGTTACTCAAGCAACTGGATATGATTTTGGAATCCAGTTGCTTTGAAATTGTATCCAGTTGCTTGAGTAACTGCTTTTTGGCGAATGAAATTTGTGTACTTTTGTTTTCAGGAATGATTCTAATACTAGCAATTTGTAAGGTTGTCATTGGTAAGCCTGTGCGTGTGCTAGGACTAAAACACCAGACGAGAGGCGAGACTATGTGCCCCACAGCTAGGCTGTTCTACAGCGAGTAGACCAGCACACAGAGACACCAGCAGCGGCAGGCAGCAGTGATGGGGTGCGTGGAGACCTGTGAACACAAAACTGCAGCGGGCAGAGGTGGAGAGAGCGAGCGCACACGAGGGAGCGAGCGAGCGCCATGCGACGAGCGTCAGCCTGCCCACCTACCCTCGGGGTCCAACATCCGCGGGATGTCCAGGTGTTTCTCGGCCGTGTCCAGGGCCAGGTTCAGGTTGGTGTAGGGGTCGTCCTGCCATGCAACATGCAGGAAGGACCATGCAAAACGGGAGGGAGAAAAACCGGCCAGTTATAGGCTGTGTGCATGTCACATTACCAAACATACCGGCCAGTTACGAGGTCTGTACCCGTCACATTATGATACGGCCAGGGAGGGTACGTATTGAGAACACTGATGTAAAATCAAACATTTTCTAAGGTGGAATGTAAAATTTGTAGTGTAAGTGAACATTTTTTTTATTCCAGCCTACAACACCCCACGAAAGAAATAATTTTTCTGCTACTCATTTGCTTTTGAAGAACTATAAGACTAAATTTTCCCACGGCTGCACAGAAGTGTGACAGTGATAATTTGATATTGTACACCAGTATTCTCTTATGGTACCTCCCCTCCTTGCATAATTGTCTGACATCATCAACAATTACTTTGCAATCAAGCGTCATCATCATGAAATCGTGATTACTTGTTTCGTAATAGATTTTCTTCATTCTGGGCACGGCAATCGTCTGTCTGATTTATGTACATCATCAGCTTTCATCAAGCGTTAACATTCAAGTCATGTTCACTACTAGTACTTCACGTAGCCCCAGAGGTGGCTGAAGCCTTGTTTGTTTGTTTGTTTGTTTGTACCGACCTTCCTGAGCTCATGGTAGTTGGGGATCAGCTCGGGCCGATGTCTGTGGATCAGGGCACAGAACGCCAGACCATCCTTCCAGCTGGGGACAGAAGAACACATGTTAGTTCAGCTGTAACATACATCCTAGCATTTCTGTTTATGTTCAATCTAGTATATGTGTATATAGTAGAGGGGATTCATTCCTCAAGCTAACCAACATCTTGCACACGCAGTCGTCCCTCAGTAAGTCACCTGGAGCCGCATAGTTCCTGTTTAGAACTTTTATTCAGCCTGTTTATGTTCTAGTGTTTTTTTATTTTTATTTATTGTTTTGGTTGTTCAGCACGCACAGCCAGAGCAGCCCAACTAGCCTGTGGCTATTGCAAAGGGCCAGCTCTGCTGACAAAGACAAGACATTATAATGGAACTTGACATGTTTAGTACAATGTATAACAATCTATACTAGTAACACTGTTACTCTAAGTACATAAAAACATTGTATATAAATAATCTATACAAAGTGTTCTAGTTGTCAGAGGTTATGACATTTCATAAAATGTAATGCCCTTCCCAAATCACTATTGACAAATTTTAACAAGGTTCCCTGTACTTAAAGATCATTTTTTAATCATTTTGTACCACCAAGATTTTGCCAGGTATGAAAATCCATGAAATAATCAGCTTCCACACAGTGGGCAGAATGTACATAACTACAAAAACACTGCCCAACAGGTCTTCAATATTGATGAGGATGGCTGAATCATGATCAGGTGACAAGCACCAAACCTCCTGCTCATTGCAGCTCAATTGTCTGCCAGCCTCGTTACAGCAGCAATTAAAGTGGCCTGATTAATGGCAGATTCCCTCTGCACAGGGCACAGTCAAATCAATACCAGGGTTTTTTCTAGAAAAATTTAGCATGAGGGAGCAGATCACTACATGTAGCATGGCATTGGCAAGGGAGCATTTAGCACATTTTTACAAGAGTAACACAGATTGTAATGCTAGAATTATGACATTTTCTTTTTCTATTTTTACTGGAAAAAGATCAATTTGAGAAAGACTTAATGTTGTGTATGTAGCCACTTAGGGTTCAATCTGAAAATTGATATGAGGGAGCTGGCTGGTTGTATGAGGGAGCAGAGCCCTTATTCCCCAGTTTAGAAAAACCCCTGAATACCCTTCCACTTCCAGGCTCGAAATCCTTTTTTCTGCACACCTGCACCAGACAAATTCTGCCTGCACTACTCAGAATTTGGGAAGTATGTATCATACTGACTAGTGAGACTGTTCAGAAACAATTGCTGTAATTTACTTTATACTTCATACATAGTAAACTTAAATGCAGCAAGGAAAGATCGTCATACATGTACATATAAACCCAGCACATGGCCCAGTGCAGGTAGACATCCGAAATAACTCGACAGCTGCAATTTTACCTTAGTAAGCAGGTGGTATTTAATTCCGAGCCCTGCACTTAGCCAGGTAGTAATAGTGTGTCTAACGCTTGACTAGCAGGAAGGATGCTGTAACATCACAGAGCAGACATTTTTCTGACAGTCTGGCTAACTGTGGGGTAATTGCTGTCTACCAGCAGGCAGCTCTCTTTTTGCAAATGGTTTCCTTCATCAGAGCTGCTAAATCTAATTGCTGAGCTATCAGGGCCATCAGTTAAGACTCATCTGCATATAAACCAGGCGTGTCTGCTATCTCTCCACTGCAGTTGGAATACCCAAGAGCAAATTTGTGCTGCTATCCTGATGAAATATGTATCAGCACTGTGGCTGAAACTGAGTTCGATGGTACACCCACTCTCAGCTTCTGAGTCATTAGTGTATGCCGGCATCAGTTAAAATTCTCTAAGGTTGATTATTTAATAACTGATTATGTAGCTTATGAAAGGTCTGGGATATCATTCATATAAAACAAATCTAATATGTAAGAAGCATTTCATGATGGAAGCTATTCTGGGGAATGTATTTTCAGGAGGACACGGGTAAAGCATCCTTTTCAGATTGGATGGCCTCCTGCAGAAAATTGAACAGTTTACTGCACCTATTCTCAAAATGGTTAACATTGTCACACATATCAGGCTTCTTTGTACGATGTCGTCCTCAACTGCATCATTCTGCTATAGGCTGTCTGACAATACCTTCCAGGCAAAGGTTTAGCTTTTGGCTTCTTTTTATGCATTTTACGTGTTTTCACCTGACTTTATTTTTACTAGCCTGTATCTTTTTTTTTCACCAGCCCAACTTTGGTGGGGTATTAGATACAGTCCAACCAATTTGATACTGTCTTGTAGACACCAAAAAATCTGATTTTAAGAAAAGTCTGACAAATGAAGCCATGATATGTTAGACCCAGTCAGACACATGTAACCACACTCGATTGTAACACTTTAACAAAGACTTGTGCTAGCCCTTATTGTTTGAGTAATTAATATAATATGTTAGGTTTTATTTTACATTACGTCTATTTCTACACGTATTTTACTTGTATGTTATTTTTGTTCTTTGCCATACATTGTACCATGTGCAATTGTCATGCAAGAAAGTTCTAATATGTAACCTCACCTGGTGTGGAAGTTCTGGACATTCACATTCTTGTACGGCGCTGTTTTCCTCTGGCACCAGAGGAGCAAGCCTTCCTTGGAGGAGCTTTCTGTGGAGACAAAAACACAAAAATATCATCAACACTGACTGCAGGTCACAGCAACAATACAAGTCATACTTGTCCAATACAATACAACACATACATTCTTACATCAGCTCCATAGATAGTGATTTTCTAGTCTCCACCAGGCCTTCCTACAGGGGTACGGATCGTAGAATTCGGCAAAAAAAGGGAAAATAATTAGCCAGGAGAGTCAGTCTGCGGGAGGATTTTTCCCCCAAATGAAGGCCACGGTGGCCAAACTCCCCTGGCCGATTATTCTCCCTATCTGGTTACATTTTACTGTTTCTGAACCTGCATTATCAGTCTGGTCACTTTGGTGGAGACTAGTGATTTTCCCCAGATAGCCGATGAACTTCCAGCCTGGAATATCCAAACTTCCATGACACATGTCAGTGGTCGAAATACTTTTTTTCAGTGCTCTGCAATATTGCAGAAGAGTCAAAATTTTGTTCTGCAATTTGGAAGTACTTTCTGCAAATACACAAGCCTCCATACTACAATCTTGCAGGTTTATAAGCATGAAATATTGATTGATATGCAAATTAGTGAAGACAAATTTTTGGAAGTCCAAAAAGAAACAAAAGATAGACAAGTCAAGACAAGGTTGATGCAAATTAGTGAAGAAGCTCCTGTTGTTTCAGAACAGGAGCTTAAGTGTTGTCTGTCCTTGGGGCCCAAGAGTGCCTAATCCCAAGTGACAATTTTTCCTGCTGCAAAATTGCAGATTGTATAAATTTTTCTTCTGCAATCTTGAAAATCTATCTGCAGATTGCAGACTGCAGACAGGTATTTCGAACACTGCATGTACAACAGGTGGTCACTTCCATCTACCTTCCCAGGCCCCTAAGATTGAGTTGAACAAATTGCTACCAGCATGATATTATTTACAGGTTCCAGGGCTGAGTTAGTCACCCTCTTTTTATCACTACTCAGAAATTTATGGCATCAAATCATCTTCTGGCAAAGACAAGAATAGGATACCTTTCTGTCAGGCTCTATATGTGTAGTATTATATTTAAAAACGGAAATCTGTCGCTTTCTAAAATATAATTACAAGATACTAGTATTACACAGGGTAAAAACCCGGATTTCAATTGAAGCCTCAGAAGTCAGATATGCAATAAATGCTCCTGCCCTTTATTCCAACAACTTTCCTGAATACATTGTAATTTGATGAATGTTTTCCCTTTTGGCATCTAAAATGACTTTTCCATCACAATTTCTAATACAGGAAATCCTGCATGAAGCACTGCCAAGGAGCCAATGTAGTCATAGGCCCAGGACATTGCCTATTTGTTTATGACATTGTATTCTTCTGGATACATATCGCCAATTACATTGCCCAGTCCTGCCTATACATTCTGCCACAGCAGAAACAATCCCTTCCCGGCGCAGGGAGCTGCGTTGTGAGAGGAATGAGAAGTGACCGGCATAAAATGAGCAGTAACTGGAGATGGATGTGGCGTTGGGCAACAAAAACCAATCAGCAGCAGGGTCGGCCCCGGCAGAATGGATCATCTCAACACGTATTCACCCCGCGTCCCAGCAGGCCCTGGGAAAAAATTCAGTGTTTCCTGCTTCAGTCCTGAAAAAATTTGGGTCGGTAGGTAGGGATTATCTTTTTTTTTTCTTTTTAGACTTTGGCAATCTCTAGTGATCTAACTTAGAAGTTTATCAACGTAAAACCTGTATGAGGAGAAATTTTCAATGTCAATGCTGGAAAACCGATTGTACGTTTCATCACCCAGGTGTCAGATCATGGAGCTAGAAAGGGTAGATCAGCTCGAAAACTTTATGTCCCTTGCAGGGGTCCACACACAAAACAAGGCTGGGGTCGGCAGCTTTTTCTACGGTCGGTGGGGAAACAGGAAACACGTAAATTTTTCCCTGGCCGTACAGCCCGCTCCATCATGTGTAACAGTAGCTGGAGAGCAATTCCAGGCAGCGGTGTATGGATTGGTTTTGATATGAGCCTGTCAATCGGCGGGGGAATCTTATACAAGTTTCAGCAACCACTCAAGAATAACACTTCAGGACTTAGAATTGGATTCCCCCCACTTTCCCAGAATCAAGCATTTTTCTCACGATCAAATAATGATATATGTGCACGCTGTGGTTCTCATCGTGTACTGTACCCTTGACCCTTCCGAAATTTCTTACTACAGGACCTTTGATCAAATTTCACTTCTGTGAGGAATCGAAATACGATAAGAACTTTCATTTCAACGTTAACCACACTGGTGCAGGTATGCAGAAAAAAAATGTATTTCGGGCCCTGCTAAAAACCATCCCAGACAGTGGGATGAGAGCTGTGCTCTGTAACTAATGCCAATCTAAGTGCAAGCCTAACACCTCTTTAATAGGGAATCATGAATCACAGACAGCAGCCAATGTTGATCGATGGTTCCCACTCACCAGCCGAGGTGTGTGCCGGGCATTCTGCCTGCCAGGAAGAACAAGTAATGAAATCCTCTTTGTTTGGTAATTGATGGCTCTTGATAGTTCTTTCAAGTATAATTTGTGTTCCAATTACATGTCTGACTGCAATTTCCGCCACCAATTCAGTGTGATAGAAGCGTTTGGCAGTAAAGGGGCATCAAAGTGTCACAGAGCCCGTCCCAACATCCCTGTTCAAGTTAAAGGTATTCTTTCCCTAGCGTTTTGGATATCTACAAAACCTCATTTTACAAACACTGGTCACATAACAGGGCTTAAAAAAATACTAGGTTCATGTGCACCTTGGTGCACTCAAAATTGCAGCTGTGCACCCAATTTTTATTCTATGGGTGTACCAGTGCACCCAAATGTTTTTGTCACAAAAGGACCTAATCACTGCTCACATTTCAGTAGGTTTTGACAGGATATCCTGGAAGTCATTTGATAACAACCAGCACCTTTACAGCTTCAAACTGTATATTTCAAGTAAAACCTTCAATATCGATGCATGTTTTTTAACCAAAAATGTTCTATCCTGAAAGTCCAATCATTACACCTACTTCTAGTTTTATCTCTCAGGCCATTTCAGTGCCCACACCTGCTGTAACCCTCCGTAACACGTCCTGCCTCCCTACAACAGCCACTTCATCACTCTGGAACTGGGAGGCCTGGGGGCAGGATCTGTCAGCTGCTTTCACTACACTAATTCTCCAACAAGCAGTTAAATAATCAGGCGTGATAAGCCACATCCGTGTTACGTTCCCTTTGAAACAAGTACAGGTAGCGCTACTTTGATGGAAGCAGTTCGATACAACTCAAGCTTTTTGACGGATGACTTCAGAGTTTGCGATACCGATCAGTTTTCTGCAGAGATTAATAGTTTTGACTTTGAGCTTTACTTTCCCATTCATGTGACACCGGCCAGCGCACCCTCGGCACATAACTCACATGCTTATCTGTCGTGATTAATCCTAACCAATGCGCAAGGCTTGGAACTATCTGTGATTCTCGGCTGGCAATAGACGGACGTCAGTTCCAGACGGCCAGCCACTCGAGTCATGTGCCACCAGAGCAATTCGCTCGCAGGTGGAGTAATATTTTCAGTCAGCTGCAATAATACGATATCAAAGGATATCGTTCAGAATGCTAAACGAAAGACAGCAGCAATTTTGGAGGTTGACGTAGACGTGCTGCTCATATCCAGCCTTCCTGGCGTCAGAACCAGCGTCACGGGACAGGCGGAATTACACCGGATGCCAAGACAAGGGCAGTTTGGCATATTTGGACCTGGATTCGTAAGGCTATAACCATTGTGGACAAAGCTGTGATGGAGCCATTCCAGGCCCACCTCTATCCAACCACCACAAGGTGACCCCACTGTTCTGAACGGGTGCCAAATCTCAAGCCTCGTAAAAGAAGGAAACAAGACTTGTGGACAGACGTACCTTCAACACTGATGTCCTGGATAGCAAACCTCAGGATGATGGTCCAGATCATACCAAGGGTCATCTTCGTATTGCCATCAACAATTTCTAGGGAGGAAAAAGAAAATATCACACAACATTACAACAATGTAAACACATCACAACTTCTGTGCTGGCAGCTGGTACTTTTTTGGATGCTAAGAATTAAATCTCTTCTCATAAATACATCAATAACCAATAACTATGGCAGTGAAGAAGGAAATCTAATAAAGATTGGCTGGCTCACCAAAACTGAATTACAAGTGCGGATAAATTGTTTAAGGGCTCACAGTTTGCAGGGTGAAAATATGTATCGTATTGGAAGTTGATAACATGAAGTAAGTTGGTAACAACTCAGTTGCTTGGCTAATTTTTACCTTCATAAGAAGGCTATGTTTGGTAGCGTTTGCGTGTGTGTTTGTGTGTCTATGTATGTATGTTGAAGAAGCTAAGGATGGATTGTCATGAAACTTAGTAGGTGTGTAGGTCTTGATGAGACCTCAAAATGATTAGATTTCTGCCTCCCTAGCGCTTGTTTTACAAACACAAGAGAACAGAGGAGCGAATTTTGGCACCTTCTGAGACTGGAGTTACAGTTTAAACTTGCTTCACAACTCTATTGTTTAAATTTTTACAAATACAGTTGAAAGGAAAGCGAACTGTGTCACCTTCAGCTCCGATGGAGACGAGCTTGACGCCCTTGCTGGCGATGAAGTCCAGGGCCTTGTTGACGTTGGCGATCTGATGGAACCTCAGCTTGCCCCGGTCGGGCTTGGGCAGGCGCTCGCCGGAGATCACCTCCAGAAGAAGCATCAGTTTCAGTCCATTCCTGAAGTCCTCGGCGATCTCCTCGATCTGAGTGCCGGCTTTTCTCAGGTGGGAGTTACACCAGGCTGTGAACGTCTGCAGGACGGAACAACACAAGTCAACAACATGCACCACAACATGCCTGAAGTAATATTCAAACACAAGTAGTTACATCTGTACTTTAAAACATTAAGATGACTTTCACTTTACTATGAACCGCTGTTGGCAAGAGGGGCAGGTTCCTAGGGATTGGCAGGAGGGAGTTATCGTGAAGCTTCCGAAGAAAGGAGACCTCTCCAACTGCAATAACTGGCGGGGAATCACTCTGTTATCTATCCCTGGAAAGGTATTCTGCGCAGTACTCCTCAGGAGGTTGAAGAAAGCTGTGGACTGCCTGTTAAGAGAGGAACAAGCTGGTTTCCGCAGCAACCGCTCCTGCACAGAACAGATATTTACCCTTCGAAACATCATCGAACAATGCCTGGAACACCAAACACCGTTAGCTTTAAATTTCATTGACTTCAAGAAGGCGTTTGACAGTATCCACAGAGAGACCCTCTGGAACATTGCACTGTCATACGGAATACCAGCCCGATTTGTCAGGATCTTTAAGAGCCTCTATGAAAACTCAAGGTGTTGTGTGAGAACGGAGGGAGGGACAACAGACTTCTTCAACATCATCACAGGGGTCCGACAGGGTTGTATCCTCTCCCCCTTCCTGTTCCTGATCACAATTGACTTCGTCTTGAGGAAGACCACTGGAGACGGGAAGGAGGGCATTAGGTGGAGGGAAGAGTCCAGACTTGCGGACTTAGACTTTGCAGATGACCTTGCTCTGTTGTCTGAGAATAACCAAGGCCTACAGCACCTTACCACGAAGCTGGAGACCTCTTCTGGAAAAGTTGGGCTACGGGTGAGTTCTGAGAAGACCAAGGCGATGGAGGTGGGAAACCACACAGGTCAACCTCGACTGAACATCACTGTCAACAACAGCCAGGTAGAGGTCGTGGATCAGTTTACTTACCTTGGGAGTGTCATCAGTAACAGCGGAGAGGTAGAGCCTGACATTAACTGTAGGGTGGGGAAAGCAGCTTCTGTGTTCCGACGGATGAACTCCATCTGGTCAGCAACCACCATCAACCTTGACACCAAGCTCCGACTATACAACAGTATTGTCCTACCCACTGCAATCTACGCTAGCGAAACCTGGAAATGTACAGCTAAAGCATCCAGAAAGCTAGACGCCTTCCACCAGAGAAACCTGAGGAGGATACTGAAGGTGAGGTGGCAGGATCACATAACGAACGATGAGATCCTGAACAGGGCCAAGTCCAAGCCTCTGAGTACCATCATAACAGAGAAAAGGATGCAGCTGGCAGGACATATCCTCCGTCTGCCCAGCAGAAGGCACTCTAAGACAGCGATGACTTGGGTACCCCACAACGGCAGAAGAAAGAGGGGAAGGCCGAAACACACCTGGCGCAGGACCTTCCAAGACGATCTAAGAAGGGCAAACATCCCCTGGGAGGAGGCGGAGACAGTGGCCGCTGACAAAAAGAAGTGGAAGCTTGCTGCCCGATGTGCCATTGGCACAGGAGGAACTAAGGTCTAAGGTAAAGGTCACTTTACTAGATACAACTTTTAGGTAAAACAAATATTATGTATTACTTTGAAACTTTTATTTTCATACTGTTCAATTACCTTTTGTATGAAAACAACGATGCCAAGTTCTTAGTTATTTGGCATTTAGACAATATCATTTGACTTCCAGAAAGCCGTAAAATGTGACATTTACTTCCAACTAACATATACGCAAGAAAATGATAACTGATGACGACTTTGAACAACTCCTTGAATCAGGGGCCCACTATTAGGAGTTTCTTGGCAGATAGCCTTGGCAGAAATTTGACTAGAATGTCATGTAGTGCACCAAACATTTTCTTAATGTTGGTGGATAAACTAGCAGGGTGTGGTAACTGGTTCCCTGGTCTATTCTTCACCTTTGTGTCAAAATGTATCAGGACAAGGTGTATAATTTTTACTAGAGGTGACTCTACATATTGCAGAAGTGACCTGTTACAACTCAATCTAACGTTTAAGAGCCTCCATTGCTACCCTTGGGACTGGCAATAAAAGCAATACTTGATAACAACCAGCACCTTTACAGCTTCAAACTGTATATTCCAAGTAGTAAATCTACAGCATCGATGCATGTTTTTTATCAAAAATTTTCAGAGGGAATGCTTAACTTTCGTATAAATTATGTATATGTTCTTTGTCTCAAGATTGCAGTGTGTTAACCCATGTCACCTGTTAGTCTTCTATTTTCAATATTTCTGTGTTGTGATGTACTTCTATTTCTCAAGTTCTTTAGCCCCACACACCACTATTTAACTTTGATACAGTGTAACATACATTAATTATTTCATACCTGACAATAACAGAGAGTTTGGATTTATACCTTTCCTAATGAAAGTCTGACTCCAGACAAATTTTCCAGAGACCCAAACACCCAGAAATCCCAGGAATGCCTCTGAGCTGTGATATTGCATGTTAATCAAACATTTGCCTGGAAATCACACTTTGCTATTTGTACAAGTTGTCAATCATACATCACAACAAGTTTCAGTAGCTCTGCAAGTCTGTAAATGTAATAAACCATTATCAGGGCTGGAAATGCTGGGTGCATGTGCACCTTAGTGCACCCAAATTTGGAACTGTGCACCCAATTTTTTTTCTGTATATTTTCATAGGTTTACGTATGTAAAGATGTCACACGAATAACAGTATATTCATAAGTGTCAGGAAACATTATAAAATAATTATTTTAGTACTTTTCTTTACAAATGACACAAAAATAGATTTTGCTAATATTATACTTATTCTATGTTTGCACCCAGGAACATTTTTGTGCACCCAATTTTTTAAGTTGGGTGCACCAGCGCACCTATTCCCAAAACTGAATTTCGAGCCCTGATTATTGTTATTGTTATAGTTCATAATGTGCAGGGCCTGGATTTTGGAGGCCTCCCCAGCAACGCAGTAATGGCCCTCGACACTGTCCACCAAGGCCGCAGGAAATAATCAATAAACACTTAAACTTTAATGAATAGCAGCGTCTTAGGATATGATGGTAGAATATGTTGCTGAATACAAATGTAGCTCACATGATACAGTAATCCCTTTTCAGAGCTGAGTACGAAAATAAAATACAACTACACGGTATAATTTTCATAATTTATATCAAGCTTCAGAAGTTATCAAGCTTCCCGTGTTTGATTTTTGTTCCCTTCATTATTCTGTTCAGACAATCAGTATTCAAATGGGCCTGACAATATCCGCTCGCTATCAAACATTACAGAATGAACAGCAGGATTCCGGCTGGTCGTGTTTATTCATACACAGGGGCAAACGTAACAGTAGCAGTAGAGGCTGGGCTAATGAAGCTATTGAGAGCCATCTTACTTCATGAGTATTTTATAACATTAGACTCAGACAGAACCAGGACATAGCTGATAAAAATGAATGATTGAAGCCTCACATGTGAGGTGAAAAATCAATTGATACATCAGTGATTCAATATGGCCCCTCAGAAATGTGATTACTCCCATCATTTACATGTAACCCGATCTGGGTCTGTACAATGTTGCATATGTAATCCTGGAAAAAAAAACACCTGACAGAAAGTAGAGCATGCTTTTTTTCATGATAAACAGGCATGGGATTTTAATATGTAAAAGAACTAGAAAGACCAGTTGGCAATCTGTAATTATTTGCAGAAAAATCTACATTTTCAAATCTACAACAGTACTACATCTAAATTCTCCTTGTTCTCTTCATTGCGACTAGATATTTTACAAATTTGTAATCCAGCAGTTGCTATGAAGTCATGACTAAGAAATTAAATCTCCAAGCAGATGTTTTGGTGGCCGCAAAAGACAGTATCAAATTGCCCAGACAGTATTCATTCATTGGCTGATGGATATTGCCTGGCAAATTTGATACTGTCTTGGAGATTATAAGAAATTGAAGTGTTTCATTGCCACTATCAAAACTGGACCCCCCCAGTGAGTGCACTTAAGTTTGAATGAGCTTGCCAAGACAGGCAAGCCTCCCAGTGGAGTAGAGTAAATGGAGGTGTGAGTTGGTGTGCCTGTGTCTGCTGCTGGCTGAGTGACAGAGAGTCAGCCTGTGATCACCAATGTCAGGCGAGATGTCAAAATTCTAACCACCTCCACAGGACTGGGTCAAACAGTTGACGACTCAATTAACTTGTTTTCCTTTCAGGGTTCCCTGAAGAGTATACACTTTTCTCCGAGGTCATGTTGGGTGATTTTAGAGAGGTTTTCCCAGGCCCAAGTAAGCCAAGTTCAAGGCTGAGGCCAGGTGGGGTTTGGTTAGGTAGTTAATCCTGGTTTCAGCAATGGAAAGCGGAGGAAGGAGGCACATCTTCCAAGTTGAAAATTTCTGTGTGTCGATAGTATGCAATTTAACTGAAAATACGGCTTGCAAGTAATATTGCAGTCAAGTTGGATGTGACCTTCAACAAACTATGTGCTTACCATCCCAACTCCTATTCTTTAAATTGCAATAAACCCATTTGAGGGACGTGCAATCTGCGATGTACTCATGCAGAACTGCCAGGTCCAACATCAGCCTTGGTCAATGGCAGTCTGTGAAATTCAGTAATGGCTGGATTCTACTTCAGTCTTCTCTGTTGAAGAATGTAAAAGCACTAGCATGCAGAATTTTCTCCCAACATTTTACTTTGCTACATATAATCTATAAATCTATAATGGGCCAAATCTTGCATTATATGAAACTGCCACTGATCATGGCTTTATGATGCTGTATCCTCATAAAAATAACATCACAGTTTCAACAGATTTTGCCGCAAGCCTGCAACAACGTTTTATCTGACTCTTTCAGACAAAAAATTGTATCTCCATAATGTCACAATGCTGTCATTTGCAACCAACCTTATAACTGAACTATCATGGGCTTTTATGTTGAGTATTGTAGAAGCCTGTAACAAAACAGTTATTTCCTTGAGCCTCAAGGAGACAGCTGGGTCATAGATGTCACAAGGGGTGGATATGCCTTCTGGAACTATCATGCCCCCCTCCCACCCCT
>NW_017804576.1:1090383-1126698 GCF_001625305.1 Branchiostoma belcheri | reverse complement strand
ACCATGAAATTACCTGGAGAAGTAAAAACTGATCTCTTCAAGATGTGCCAAGCATCAGCATTCCTCCTTCTTGTTATCTTCTTGCAAAGCTGGAACCTATCTGTACCTCAGGCTTTTCTGTCACTGATATATGTGACATTTACAGAAGGTCTAACCCCATCGCTGACTTATCTGGTACCAATATGAGGGGAAAATCAAAGCATGCAGAAGGGTATAACAAATGACATGGCTCATTCTCTAGAGCTGACATGTGAAAACATGACGTCATCAAACACATTAAAGCTCCAAGCCACCACTACACAAAACTGGGGTTTTGATGTAGTAAACCTTAAACTGATACTTTGATTTGCTTTTTATAGCTCAATAAATGTCCACAGACTAAGAGTGGTACTGACTCTGTCTTAAATCTATATAATATATGCTTGAAAGAGACAAATAAAAACCAATTGAAATATATGTCCTTGCTGCATTGCCAACAGATGGGTGCATGTAAGTATATTTTGATAAACCACTGCTACTTGGGTTCCTATCCTAATTACATCTTGAGCATGACTAATGCCATTTGGATATGGATACAGGAGGTTGCAGGAGGTTAGATTCTTTCATCACTTGGCTATGTAAAGCAGCCATCGGCAGGCACCATCATTTATCAAGTTTACGATAAGTAAAAATAGGTTCTAACATTGACATTTCAAACAAAGAGATACAGTATGGCCGTGGGGAGGCTGAACTTCAGACTTGCACACCTACAGGTCACCTGAACAATCCCACCCCTGTACCAGGTTGTAAATTTGGACGGGCACACTTTGAAGTCAGCCGGTCTGGTCAGGCATGTTTGCCTGGCCCCTCCCACTCCAGGCCTCCCAGCAAGGTGAGCTACAGCAAACACAACACTATCAGCAGCCACTCACTCTAACAGTGGGGCGTGGCAGGGTCAACTACAAACAGCAATGTAATGCTTTAAATCCGGCTGTCTTTTATAACAATTATTCTGTCATTACCTGACAACGCTACCAGACGTGTAGAAGTAGTCTTCCGCAGCTATTTTACATGGGTATGGCATTGACGAATTGGTGTGAAAACACTTTACTGGGTCCCATGGAGTGCTCTAGTGTGCAGTAGTAAGTACCATAGAAAATACAGCTCCCGAAAATGCTACCAAGTCAAGTGCTGAGGCAAATAAGTGACCCTAGTGTTGAAGGGAGAAACATAGGGAGGTACATGCAGCTTGCAAAATACCTGGTTGCCCGGTTGCCCCGGGCAACCAAATTTTACTTGGGGCAACCTATTCTTGAACCTATGTAGTCCCCCCAAAAAATCATGCCCACTTGGCTTGCAACACTGTATCTGGCAGATGCTTTTTAATTTTAGGTATTAATGGCAATTACTGGTATCAAATTCTGATGGGCAACCTAATTTGTGCCGTAGGTTGCCCACTGGGTGCCCACTGGGCAACCTGGTTAAAAAAAAAAGTATTTTGTACACTGGGACTGTGGGAGGTCTGGAAGGGGAACAAGAAAAATACACCCTTAGAATCTTCCTTTAATGCTTTTCGACCCAAACTGTGTTTCCTCTGTGCAACTCATGGGTGGCATCCTACCCTTATGGCCTGACAAACACTCTCTGTGCCTTGGTAATGGAGCAGGCAAAGATGTTCTTACCTGGATACCTCACTAATACAATTGTTTTTCTGTTACAGTCCATAGTCAACAGATAACTAAGTCCTCTGTTTATAGATTAGGTGTTGCTATAATCACCAGATTAACCTGTGCATGCAGGTAGCTTTTCCACTAATGATTTACACTAATAGTTTTCAGGGCTTAAAATAATGGGTGTTCAGGCACCTAAGTCCTTAGTGCAGGTAAAATTGGGAGCTGTGCAGGTTTGTCTACCAGTATATGCAGGTGTAGGTGGATTTTATTCGATGCATTGACTGTTGCCACCTATGAAGTCAATAATGGTTTCTGAAAATTCAGAGTGGTGCAGGTAATTTTCAATGTTACCTGCACTAGGAGCAGGTATGCAGAAAACAGGATTTTGAGCCCTGAGTTTTCCCGTGTGGAATCCAGGCGAGCTTTCGCCGGCCAGGTAGGCTGGCGTGATGTTTTCCTAACGGTGCAAATCCCAGAATGTTCATCCGTGCCACAGACACACCTCGGAGAGTACACACACACTGACGGCTGGCACTTTTTGCACATACACAAGACCAAGGAAGGGCAGGCACTGGTCAGACGTTGTCAAGTATCACCGGGAGACTGGCATCCCACCTATTTCCCCCTCAGCCGACAGCCCTGGACCAAGTATGGCGCTTGGCAAGCCGCGCCGACCGAGCAAGTCACGCCACGCTGCCAAGGCTGGCTGGCAGAGCAAATATGCCGGGCGGGGACTGGGGAACAGACAATGGTTGTCAGTAAGACATGGACCATCACATACCTCAGCAGACCCGCTCAACACACAAACAACCGTGGCCCTGGACAGGCCTCACTGCCACTGACACAGAATTTGCAGTGAACTGACAACTCAGAGAGCAAATGAATGATTTTCATCTAGTAAATGGTATTTGCTAAGCTGAAGGAACCAATACCAGTGTTCCTTTGCTGACAACAATAGTACTACTGTATAGCAAAACCCTTCACAAAAGATAGCATTTTATAAGAAAGATCAAGAACACATTTGCAACTAAAACATGCTTCAATCCTTCAAAAGATATAGTAGAAATATGCCCAACATAAGCTGTTTGTACTTTTTTCGTGTTCACAACATTATCTAATTCCCTTTACCCTGTTTGCACTACAGCCATCATCCAGATTAACTCTTCACACCTGTTCCCTTCTGGCATGATTACAAAACAAGCAATCCTCGCATCATTATGCTATCCTTTACACCTTTATCATTCAGGAAAGCTTACTTCACACTGCATCAATTACCTACTTGGTGGTACGTAGTGTTTGGTTTCCTCAAATCGTCAATAGACTTGTGTCACTTTTCACACCAGAACCTTTTATCAAACGTGTTGCCTACTACAACTGTTCTTTCCATGGACTAAGTGGGGATTTTGACCTTGTCAGTTCTGGCATTTTGCAGCACTTCCTGCTGTTATGGGACATCAATTTACAATGGTTTGAGTGAAACTAGAAGTTGTACTTCTTTCTTGCTTGCTTGTTTGTTTTACATTTACCTTCATCATCAAATGATCAATCATGCCAGTTTTGTTACTGGATTAGGAGCACTTCTGTAAGCTGTTTTAAAGAAAACATTTGAACTTTGAGTTTTAATAGTAAAAAGAAGTGTTAACGAGGTCCACCAAGATATATTGATGTTATTTGGAATAATCTGGAAGATTTTGAAACGCATACGTTAACAAATTCATTATAATACGTGCAAGGAAAACCTTGTACCTTATACCCCCCCAAAAATTTTTTTAAAGGATTTGAGCTTTTAACTTTGTACTTATGTAAATTAAATACTGACACACTCCCTTGTACACAAAACTACAGTATACAAGTGTACATGCATAAACACACGTTGGCCCAGGGGCTAGATTTATTTTTGACAGCAACAATGACATGACTGTGCAGGAAGACAGTCCAAAGGTTAGGAGGTGAATGACACTGTGTCCCCTACATACTGTACAAGTTTCTGTCACAAAAGGTCAACCAAATGCTAGCCTGGGTGTCATCCTGGTTAGATTTCTGCATCTCTCATACTCTAGTCTAGGGAAACTGGGAGCTGCGGAAAACTAAGACTAGCAAAATGCTATACAGTCTTGATAGTGTAATAATATACATTTAGAGCTGATTATCAGTAGCCTCTACCAGGCTTCAGGAGGCGGCTAGAAAGAGTAAAAATTGGCCAAATAGAGCGATAACACGACAGGGGAGTTGGTCTGCTAGAGAGTACAGTGTTGCCGCACACGGAATGTTATCTCTCACTATTTGTAGGGTGGTCAGTCACGTGACCTAGCCCCGGCGAAACTCGAGTAAACAAGCTGTTTCACGACTTTAGAAGGCGATATTTCAGCGATCCTTTGACGAATATCAACCAAAAACCCACCAAACTAAAGGGAATTTTGTTGTTAAATAGTGACATAAATGGCTTAGAAATCCGTTGGACCGATCTTGAGATATTTTACCGAACGCCCGAGAAAGTCCCCCGGTACCGCTACAGCCGGCGGCGGACACGGAAGTCGGGCCGGGCCCGAAATGACATCGGCTCACATTCGGGCGTTTCGGCAATGGTTCTGCATCCATATAAGGTAAGATTCGGGTATCATCGGAAACTGCAAGCTTCGGGCATCATCCACGAGAAAAACCGATCGTTTTCGAGCAAGGCAAAGTCATTTGGCGAGGTGAGGCAGTTTTTCTTCGTAAAAATTTTGTACAAATCGTAAACCTACATATTTATCGAATGGATATATTAAAATAGACATTCTTATGAACAGTTTGATGTGTCATTTGTGTAGTTTTGTGGAGAATTACCGCTGCCGAATTGCAAAAATGTGGATCAATGCTCGAGTACGCACGCCGCGTGGCGTGGGGTGGGAGGGGGGCAGGCCGTGACTTGTTGCAAGTTACGACGTACGGAGTTTCACGAGTCTGTTTTAACACGAATTTATCCACTCAACGTAGCTTTCTAAAGCTGGTTTACTATTTCTAATATCGTGTTAATTATTTCGTGGAAAAATGGCGTAGCTTTACCGAGAAATTTGATGACAAATTGTATTGCTAAGTTCGATGAGGTACGTGTACTACAAGCACCCATGTTATGTGTGTGCTCGAACTCGAAGCAAACTTTGATGAAGTTCTGTACAATATGTATGTTGTTCTCGTACTACTAGGGGAAATTTTACTTTTCAGTTGTATTTAGAATATTGATGTGTGGAAAGACAAAAAATATTTTCTTACCGTTATCTTCACCAGCATAAGTTGATGCCAAGCAACATGAACATGGATAATTGAATTTTTTTTCAAACTGTTGTCCAGAGGAAATTTTTATTCCTTTTTTAAAATAATGTTCTCTCTTTGTAGTATATGGATGCAGTCATGGAAGAGCAAGATAATGAGGACAGAGGTGTTCTCAAGAGAGCAGGTATGTTGTTGTTGACCTTGTTTCATTGTCTAACATATAATTTATGTATGTATGTATATATATATATATAAGTATACTTTTTTCATAAGTATTGTAGTATTATCTCGCTAGACATGTGCTCTAGGTGGTTTGATTCACTTGATTTGGATTCTTATGGATGGTGACTTGAGCTTGTGTGTTGTATTCTAGGCATCACAGAGAGCATGCTCAACCAGGATCCTTGCACCCTGAAGAGAGTGGCTCCATCGGACTACACCAACGAACTGATCGTAGAACTGCGGAAGTTCCATGGCGGAGTATCCTTGCAAATGGTGGAGCAGCTGAAGTACCTGGCTCCGTTTGAACTCCTGCCAGACCTCAGTGAGTGTAAGGACAGCTCCCTTCGCAGCAGGGCCGACACCGTCTGGAAGGACTACCAGAAGCTTAACCGGCATGCCAAGAAGGACCGGAAAGACGTGCTGACTGTCTTCCACAACACTCCATTTACCTTACCGAGATCAAGAGCCCAACCAAGTGAAGCAGTGCCATCAACATCCGCCACACACAGCAAACTGAAACAGGCTCAGAAAGACCTGAAACACTTTAAAAGAAGGTGCGCACAAGCAGAGCACGAAAATGAGGAATTAGAAGAGCGGTACGAGTGGCTAACTCAGCAATACTACACAACTGTGTCAGAGCTACATACAAATGTGGAACACTTCCAGAACATCATTGCTGAAAAATCTGCCCATACCTCAGACATCAGCAAAGACCTAGCTGAGGTGAACAAGAAAAATGCGGAACTGTCTGCCGAGCTCGACAGTCTCCAGGTCCGCCTTGCGAAAACTGGAACTGTGAGAAATGTAAACAAAAAACTGAAGCGAAGAGAAGAAACTATCAAGAAGAAGGAGGAAACAATAACACACCTGCAAACAGCTATCAGGGCAAGTACTGATGAAGTGGAGGAGTTAAAAGAAGCCAGAGCCAAAGTAGAAGAGCAGCACGCAAAAGCTGAAGAGAAGATGTCTGGCCTACAGAAGAAAGTAAAGTCGTTACAAGACAGCCGGAGAAAATTGGAGTCAAAACTGAAGAAACAAGAAGAGGAGAAAGTCCAAATGGAGATAGATCTGGAAGAATCAGTGTCCCTGCTCAATCAGAAACTTGATGCCCTACAAAAGGAAAGTACAGAACTGCAAGAAATACAGACTTTCCTAGAAAGCGACACTGTTCAAACATTTCATGATGGCAAGTATCGTGATGAAGTACGGGAGGTTGTCATGGATCTCTTAACAGCCGGCGTGTCCATGAACAAGGTGGACAGTGTGATCAGCACAGTGCTACAAAAACTTGCTGGCAAGACAGTAGAGCGGCTACCCAGCCATGGGCTAAAGTGTCGACTGCTTGTTGAAGCTAGAATATTAGCCCAACGCCAGGTTGCAGAGGCCATTATAGCTGGAGACGGACAGCCAGAGCTGGGGAACTGCCTGCATCAGGATGGCACGTCAAAATTCTTCAAGAAATACCAAACATTTGATGTTACATTGTCATCCGGGAGAACCCTTACCATGTCGATGTCAGAAATCGCAAGTGGAAGTGCATCCGGTATAACCTCTTCCTTCACAGAAGCGTGTCAAGAGCTTGCTGAAGTCCTTTGCACTCAAGGCGAAGATGTTGCACAGAAAACAGCACAGATTGTTGCCTCTTTCACAAGTACCATGTCCGACAGAGGGGCAACAAATCCTGTCTTCAACAAGGAGATGGAAGAGTTGAGAAGAGCGCTCCTGCCTGTTGCTAAGAAGAACTGGGACACTTTGTCAGATGAAGTGAAGGATGAGTTGTCCAATGTTTGTAACTTTTTCTGCAAGATGCATCTTCTGGTGAACTTTGCTACCGAAGCCAACAACACCTTGAAATTGTTTGAAGATGCTGTTGCCCAGGGAAAGAATCCTTTTGCCTTTTCGCAAGCAGGGGAAGCAGGTGCAGCGCGACTTATAAGAACAGCCTGCAGTGCATTTACTGACCACGGAAATGAAAAATCTGGCACTCCACACTACTTCCACAGTCACCTTTCACACCATCACAATGAAGACAAAAACTACATGGTAACTTTCCGGGGCAACAGGTTCAATATTCTATTCTACAATGCTGCAGCAGTCTTCCACCACCACAAACACATCACAAGCTTCGTGTCATCCTGGCCAAATCCCAACGGGCTTCTGAAAGCTGTAAGAGCTGATGCTTGCCAAAAGGTGTACCTTGCCGGTGTACGTGCCCTGGGGATTGTGGACAAGACCATCACAGGTCCGTTCTTCAGACTGCTCGGTATTCAGAAAGGTATACTGGGCATGAACACGCATCTACACCAAATGCAGTTGGGACTTGACAGGTGGTCAAAGGACGCCAGCAGCCTGCTGGAGGGAGAAGCTCTGTTCGATGAAGGGGTGGTGAAGAGGCACAAGGATGTGCTGTACGAGTCCCTTTTTGCTGCTAGTGATGATGAGGAGCTGGACTTATTGACACAGCAGGCACTGGAAGTGATCTGTGCATCCATGTTGATTCTGCTGGAGCGCCAGGCAGAGGAACAGCTGCCTGGTGGCAAGTTCTGGGAGCCTACAGAAGCCGAGCAGCGAAAGTCCCAGCATGTACCCACCACCAACGTCGTATCTGAGAGGGACTTTGCCGTTCTAGACAACCTGCTCAGGGCCAAGCCCTATGCAACTTCCCTGTCTTGCGAAGCGTACACAATGTGGCTCAACAATCAAACAAGCTCCTGGCTTCAGAGTCTCAGTGCAGAAGAGAAGGAAAGGCATATGGCGTATGCCAGGACGCATGCAGCCAGTGTGCATGAAAAATTCAAGGAAAAACAGAAACAAATCAAAGAGCAACGCCTGCAAACCCTGCTGGAGAAGCAAAGGGAAAAAGAGGAGAAGCTGAAAAGAGTAAGAGAGAGGAAGGTGGCTCTAACAGACAAAATCCTGCAGATCGGAGGAGTCTGGAAGACACCAGAAGAAGTAGAAGAAAAGATGGAAGCCATGCACAGTGAACAGGTAAAGCTGGATGCTTTGAAGTGCCAGTTACAGTTCCATAAGAAGGTGCTAGGCTCACAGGGAGAGAGAGAACATTTTCAAATGACAGTTACAAAACCTGGAAAGAGAAAACACACATTCACGAGTTCAGAAAAGGTTGAGCACCTGAAGGAAGTTCTAAGGAACAACATGTCCACTGCAGCAAGTTTTGAAAGTGGTTCCGAGGAGGAAGAAGAGGACACAGAGTATGTGAAGCTAAAAGTAAAAGAACCAGACATGCGCAGTGTCCAGGATGTGCAGACCAAACTCCACAACAAACTTCAAGATGAGCGGGAGAAACGGGAAGTAAAGAAACAGAAACTTTCCTTGCCGGAGTACCTGAAAGATCCGACAAAACTAGTGGGATGTCAGGTCAAACACAAGTGTTACACCGAATCTCAAGAGGGTGGGAAGGAGGCCAAATGGTTTTCTGGAACAGTAACACACATTGTGGAAAGAACAGAGGACACAAAGGACACTAAGTATCGCATTGTTTATGATGATGAAGATGAGCCAGATGAAACTTTTAACTTGTTGATGGACTTGCAGAAGGGGGACCTTATTGTTTTGTAAATGATTGCTTTTGTTCATATGTTCATCATGTTCATTATGTTGTTATGCAGTAGTAGCTGTACCTTGTTATAATGATAACAATGTTGTTAAGTTAAGATACATAGATGTGTTGCCCTGGCATTGCTATATGGTTTTGTTTTTTATGGTAAGGCAAAGTGTTGCAGTTTCTCTACAGATATATCATTCTTTTCGGTACCATTCAGTTCAACAAAAGTGATTAACTGATCAGATGTAAGACTTACTTTTTAGCTTAAGTTATAATGCTCTACTAGAAGTGTAAGAGGAGTAAAGCAGACAGTTTAAGTGATGTAAGATATAAGTAATGATGAACAACACAGGCTGGATGGCTTTCAGTGAGCACCTCCCATGTTAGCATGCCTTGTGTTGTGTTGTGTAGAACAGCTATATATCTTGGATGTGGAACATCTTCTGTCTGTGTCTGGATACAGTGTTAAATTTGTTAGGTTGCAAGTCTTCTGCATGCAGTACAGGCATGTTTTTGGAAAGAGTACCCTGTAGAAAAGAAAGGACATGACAGATTAGAAAATGTTGCAAAAGTCAGATTGTAAATAGCTTGGTAAAGTTGGTTCAACAGTCATGAACAGATGTGTATATATATAATATACCATGTAATATATCTAAATGCACTACAAATCCACAGGTGTTGTGCTATTTATTGAGTTACTTACTCTATATACCAAGATATTCACTTTATAGGCAACTTTGGCATGGGAAAATGTGTTTATTTGGCCAGAAAACAGTGAAATTCTATCCAGCATAAATTATACAAATTACCTAATTAATTATGCAAACAACCTAATTAATTATGCAAATTAATGAAGATATGCTTGATGGTAACATGTATACCAAGTTTGAAGATCATATGTCCCACCAGTCATGAGATATGTCAGTTCAAGTGACACAATAGATTTCTTGTAATTCTTCCCATTGAAACAATGGTTAAGCGGTGCCGTCCTTGACCCCATTGGCCCCATTGTTAAGGCCTTTGTTTCTTGGTGACCCAAATCCCCGATTTCCAAGAAATGAAATTATTGTAACTCCTTAACCATACATCATATAAAGATGAAATAAAAACCATTTTAATTGTCAAAACTTGCTCTATCAAATGATATAAGAATCAATATCCTAGGACAAAAGACAATTTTTGGTCTGACCACCCTACTATTTGGCCAATTTCCACTCTTTCCAGCCGCCTCCAGAAGCCTGGTAGAGGCTAGATTATCATAGCTCTTCAGCCACTTTCATCTGGTAATAAACTGATGATTTTCCGCCCGTCCCGTCCCCGACCCTGTGCAGATAAGCAGACAGGGAAGGAGAGCTAGATCTGAGCTGCCCCGCCGCACCCGACAGTGGCCGTGACCTCGCGGCCGGTCTGCAGCCCTCAGATAACACCAGAACAAGAACAGAGCGCCCGCCGAGACCGGCCTTTGAAAAAAACAAAGCCTTGTAGTAGTACTGCAGATGCAGCAGTGATACTTTGTTTTCCAGCAGTGCGGTGCGGTTTCGGCACGGGGTTCAGACACACAAATGTAACAACAACACGCCAGGCGGCCTGGCTATCTGTCTGTTTGCACCATGTGGTGGGCTTCCTTCCTGCTGCTGTTTGGTCCCTGACTTCCCACATGGACCGACCCAGAGACTTCCTTCCACTCTCTCTCTCCCTGCCATAAATACCCAGACCCATCCCATCTTCTCATATTTCCAGCCACCAACAGCTCTACTATTAATAGATACAGCACGGTTATACCACCATAAGGCAGCAATAGCCTATATATCTGACATGGCTCTATAGGTATCAAATATCACAGATATGTATATAGCAAGGGGCCGAAGGAGCTGTATTTTACACAAGAATCTCGAATAATCAAATACTTCCACATATAAACGTACACGGTGAGTGAGTGAGTGAGTGAACACCCAAATAGCCAGGTATTGCTTGCAATACAAATTCACATGTGATATGTTAGCAGTCTGTAAACAGCTGAACATTTCAGTTAGCCAATGAGACCTAGCTAAGAAGAGCTCAAGTTGTCTAGTTTGTATAATTTGTGCAAGGCCTTTTCCTTTCGTACATAGCTTTACTTTCTATCATCTTGAATTGCATACCTGTATCCTGAATTCAAAAGACACATACAGTATACAGTTTACAAATAAAGGCCATTAGCGTCCTATGAGAATCATTTTCTGCCAGTATCTCAAATGAGTTGTTGAGAATTTCAACATTCCCTAAACTCAAACTACAAACATCATGGACCAAGGAACAGTGTTCCCAGTGTTTTCAGGTTCAGAGCTTCATATTGATTCAAGTTAACTGGTGTTGACAGCAGCACCAAACTAATAATACTGACAGAACACAGCAAACAGAGTGAACTCTCAAATGCACTTGACCGGCTCCAAAACCATCTTGAAGCAATTGGGAAAATTCTTTCAATAAGGGCAAAGTTTGAATCTGCTTCGGGTAAGATCTCAACTTATCTAACCAAACAAGTCTGTTGCCAAGAGCTGCACTACTCACCTTGTGCACACACCGATTCTAAATAACCCACGTAATTATACGGGAGGGGGGTCATGCCTCGAGTTCGTGGCCAATTGGTAAACAACTGCGATGAGTGAAACGCAACATAAGTTATATAGAATGTGCACAAGTACTACTTCTTTTTGCCTGATTTTACGACATTAAATAATACAGAGTACCAACAAAATCTGAGGGACAGCGAAGTTCTCAATGTTTAGTATCATAGCAAGATCTTTGGTCTGAAAACACATCTGCTGAGGGATATTTCACGTCAATGAACTGGCTCTCTGCTGAATGAAGCCCAGCCATTTGCAATAAAAGGGGTAATGGCCAACGACTCTTGGAGTTGTACCAACATTCCACCTGTCACCTTGGGTTTGAAACGTTCCTCGCCTCCGAATATCAAGATTCTTCTGAGGAGGGCTATCTTGAGAAAACTGAAAAATCTTGCCATTCCTGGAAGGGGTGTCATCTTTTGTTGTTATCGTTATGACGAATGTTCTGTCTATTGTGTCCCCAAAGTGCTCAGGCTTTTCTAGTGTTATATTGCAAATGAATAATCAATATTATGGTCAGGTCTTCGATATGACATGCTGATTGCATTGAACACTTGACTGGCACTGTGGCCTTGGTTCAAGTACCTTGCAGCTCGTTATCACTACAATCTTATCATTGTTACACACATCCATGGAGTTCCACAGGAAAATATTTTTACATACAGCTCAACACAACTTTTCTCTGCAGCGCAAGAATGGGGAGTGTGTTCAGTCTTGAGGTTACTCAGTGCCAACACAGACTTTCCGTTAGTCCTCTTATTTTGAATAGCCACGAATTCCTGGACTAGAATCAGGCCAGTCGGGTGTTGTGAGCTATCTGGCAGTGTTTCTCTCTTTGTGGCCCTGAAATGCCAGGCTGACATCTAATCCTTCTGTAACACAAGCCATCAAGTCTTGTGATTACAACTATTGTCACAGGTGAGGTGGCAATCATGCCTTATTTGGGCATGGGGGAAAGATTGCACACAGGGCCTGTGACTCATGACTTTTACTTTGATCATGATTTCCTGTTTGATCTAACATTCTTACTCACACCGGCGTTATTCCTACCGGGGAGTTGGCAGACAGACTCAGATACAGGAACTCGCTGATCAAAAGTTTGTTTCCATACCGTTCCCTACAAGCTGGCAGTTTCACCAGTCCATTATGGTTGACTAAGAAATTTCAGTTCCATAGTTTCCATTCCTCTTTTCCAATCTTCCTTTTGTGGATTATCCTGCAATGAGGTAATCAAGATGCACGTATTTATATACAGAAAAAAAAATGGGATGGGATGGGAGAACAATTACCAAGCAGCTGTATGGTTGTATTTGAGAACTAATTCTGCTATTGTTCACAGTTCATCAGGGACAATTGCACCAGACAGGTTCTACTATCTGTATGTATCATCGTGCCCATTAATTTCCAATCTGGGCATTTATTCTTTGTGTCTTCTGTTCTTCAATGCGAACGGCCACACCCACATTGTTACCGGTTTACCGGGAAAATGCAATGCTACAAACATACCGACCAGTACTATATGCTAAATGCTGCTGCTGCAATACTGTGACAAATGCCCGAGGACAGAGACACTTTGCAAACCACACCAACCATTGCATGTTTGTCTTGTAGCAGAGAAAAGATACGACACTTGGAATGACTTGAAATGAAGAATTTCTCCACGGTTGTTATCTAACAAAAGGGGATGGTGCCAAACAATGCCAATAATCTGTAGACCCAGTAATTCAGGACCAACCAAGCCAGGTTATCTATTCTTATGTCTACACTGGACACTGGACATGCCCCACCCCTCCCACCATTACCAGGCCAGTGTGGAAGTGTCCAGGGGACCTGCTTCTAAGCCTGTAGTGTTAGTTCAGTCTCATGTTTCACTACAAGACTCTCCTGACCAAACTACATATCACAACATTAAACCACAGTTTAAACCCCAAAAGTGTACTCATGTGAAAACATGTGCAGTTCAAGTAGGATGTCTCCCCGGCACAATTAATATCGTACGAATGACAGAAATTTACAGCGGAACTGTTCTGCAAAGAAATTCCTGGCCAGTGTGCCCATTCTATCTCCCTTCCATGCTTCACCTAGCGTTACAGCTACCCCGAGCCAACACAGGAACACAGAGACGCTTTCATCCCACCCCCAAGCGCACCATTGGCCTGGTATCACATGCAAAATTACAAAAGGGGTCCAAAATAAGTCAATATTTACTATGCAGCACAGTAAGTACCCTCTCGTCAGAAAGTGAGTGCGTTTCTCATTGGCGCTATAGCGCCAGTTCCCTTCCCATGACTGGACGTTTTTCCCCATCCATACCCGTTTCCTTCTGTTGACAGGAATAAAAAGCTTACAACAAGTGACTTTGGGACGTACTTCAAGGTTAGCCTCTTAAGAATCACCTGTGCAGGTTTTGCCAAGCCTGCTCTTGACACCTGATATACCAATCACAAAGGTGTGTCCCACGCCAGACGCTAAACCCACTCAACACAACAGCAAACCAACGTAAAATACAGCGTGAGAGCTGACTTCTTGTATTTTATTTTATTTCCACCAGATTTACCACCACGAGGGGGAAAACAATAAAGTGAAACATTCAGCAGGAAATAGCAATGTTGACTGTGAATTCCTCCTCAAACAGAGACTGCTTTGTTGTTGTCAACAAAACGTAAAATTTCCCATCCTCTTTTCAATTTTACTGTTGGTTCCTTGTAATCAATAAAAAAGCCTGGACAGACAAGTATTCCCTCATGGGGCTAAAGTCACATTCCCAATGCGAAAACATTTCCTTTTTCCAAACAGAGCGGTTGCCCTCACTCAAGTCACTGGTTTCCGACTGATTTCCTTGGCAGCCAGTGTTCTGTTGGTGTGATTTAAATACTTAGGGGACACATGGGGTTGGAGTTGGTGCCCATTTATGGTCACGGGCAATTCAATACCACTTGCAGAGTTTCCTTACAAGGGCCATCCTCAAGCCGGAAGCCTCAAGACCAAGCTGAGGGCACATGCTGCCTTCCCAACCCCTCGATTGTGAGCAGATCCAAACATCTTTTCCAACACACTGGCCGGATTCCCAACAAGCCAGCGGTTCCTGCGCACGGCATCTCAAACATTCCACAGGAATGACACCACGTACTTAGTAAATATTCGGACATGGAACCTGCACCAAAATTTAAACATGCTTGGCTGGGAGAGTGGTGTGGGTCACGCCTCGAACGGGGTATAATTTCTTCGGGCAAACCATCAGACGTGCTTCTTGATTTGCCCATCTTGTTTAGGACAAACAATGGAATGGTATGAGCCTGATACCCGTCCATGATTAGGTGACCCAACTCAGCAGTGGTGTGCACCCAACTGGTGTAATATTGTACCCTGTTCTATTTTTAATTTGAAACCCAATCAAAAATATGTTGACATAGGCACTACTCTAAAACCCTGGTCGTAATAGTAAAACCAGCTCGTAGGAAACTCTGCCTATTCGTACCAATCTCAATAGGCAGAATTATACGAAGGGCACCATTTTCCTATGAACTCACATGGGGTCTGTCCATGGCTAATAAAAGAGCATATCTGAGAAGTTTTGTCCATATACGTTGCAAAAGGTTTGATCATGCTGAGCAAATGGTTTTTCTTCTCAAAAACTGGTCGTGTAGAACTAAATTAATTGCTTCAACACAACACAAAGGATGACCATCGTAAACGTCTTCTTTAATCTGTGTCCTTTGCAAAGAAATCCGGTCGGTTTTTCTGGTACATACTATGTTGATATACCGAGAAAGGGAGGCACATTTTCGGTCATACCAGTTGATGACGTCAGCTCGAGAGCACTCCAGATCGCCTGCTTTACCCCTTGTTGCTCATTTTCTTCACCTGAAATCCTGGCTATTGTATATTTGCGGGCACATACTGCACATATGAGGGGCGATTCAAGGCTCTATCAATGTTATGCACTTCCTAATTTGGAGCTGACCGTGCCGAATGTTTCTGGGAGCCAACTATGCGACTATTTTTAGTCACGCTACCCAACTTGTTTGACTTTCAGCCATGTTGGCCGCTTCGATTTTCAAATTCAAAAGTACTACAAAACCGTTGCACATACGGAACATTCTAGACGAATGCACACAATAAAATCGGGGCTATAAATCGTCGAAAAGGGCGCTAGATGTGGGCGTTTGCTCGCCTAAAGCTACGTTTTCTGCATACGGGCTCGGTTTGACCAGTAGTACCGACCTTCCTCTGTTGGCGCTCCCAGGCGGGGTCGAGCAATCCTTCCCGCTCCCACTCGTCCTCCTGTCCCATGTATTCCTGGTCGTATTCATACTCGTACTCCGCCATGGTGGACACTGGTTCCGTGTGGGTGCCAAAGTCACAGGGTCGGGGCAGCCCAGCGCGTACCGGCTCGGGACCAGGGTACGGCAGGCTCAGGCGTGGTGTTCGGCGGAAGAGACTCGGCGCGACTCGGTCCTGCTCTAGCGACGGGATGACCCCGCCAAGAAATAACACGCCCACGTGACCGCCCAGAGCCCACAGCCCGACTGGGGAGAATCGACGGGCTGATCAGCACCCCCGAACACTCGCATCAGCAGGAAGTTTAAACCACTGCGCCACCTGCAAGGGGAGGTTCACGGTCAAAATATAGTAACAAACACATAGATTTGTTTTTCATTCATGATCTGCGTACGGTTTGTCGTAATGCGATATTAAAAATAGTAAAGGTCGCATCGATGGCCTAAAAACGCGACAAACTTATTTTGTCAAATCAAATGTCAAATAAGCAATTTTTTCAGGATTTCTTCATTATTTATTGAAAATGAAGCGAATATAGACACTTTCATGATTTGTACGGTTTGCCGTAATGCGTTTTAACTAGTAAAGTTGCATCAATGGCCTAAATATGCGACAAACTTATTTTGTCAAATCAAGGAGGTTCAAAATGTCACTAAACAATATCTCAGGATTATTTATTGAAAATGAAGCGAATATAAACATTCCTATCCCGGGTGTTGATGGCCCTCGCCTACTTCTTTATTCATCATGAACTAAACACAATCTTTGGTGACACTTTAGTAGGCAAAGAGAAACACGGTCAAGGTTCATGATTTGTCAAGTTTGAACAATGCTCAGGTCAACGAGATTAGGTTGATGTGTGTTTATTGTGAAAAAGATTCGTTTACAAAACACGATGGATAGATCTAACTGCTCATGTATGCACATAAAGTCAAATTGTACCGTGTGACTAGACACACGTACTGATATGATGAATAAATATTATTAATAAGATCTTTTTATTTAGTTGAACTTAAAATTAAACTAATGACCGCGAACGCTATCTATGATTCGCTACAAGGCAAGCTTCTAAAAGCGTATCCGATGTTACTATAAACGTCCCGATGTTTCAAAGCGACAGCCCTGCCCAGACGCTACCTAAACTGACTCAATAGCCATTCGGAATGTTCATGCCATGACCGGTAACATAATATTTTCTGTACCGTTCGATAATGTCAGCATTTCCAGATTGAAACAACGGAGTTATATATATAGCTGTAGCAAGCTCGACCGGGAAGAAAATGTACATTTTTTTCAGATTTTCCTACATATATTATTAACAAGTTTGACTCATTCAGACTATTGAAGCTGCAATTTTATCGCTTGAAGTTGAACTTGAGAAGGTTGTGACGTCACGCGAAAACACCCGATGCCAATGTTACGAGCTCGTATATAGTTACGTTTACTGTTACGTGCGAGCGTTTTGACAACTTGGAAGTACAAAAGCCAGATCTGATGTTGGGCGTACATGAGTGGTTTCAAAGTTCACACTAATATAGTACATGTATCACAAATAACGAATGATGTCCGACAATTTGTTTATCATCTTTCGAGAGTATGGAGACAGGAAACCCAAGTACGTACACTAGTGTGGGGTCAAGGTGGTTTGGTTGGGCTCGAGAGGTTACTACCGGCATTGAAATCTGGGGGTCGGGCCAGTTTCTAACTCACAAGGTTAGCGCTCGAAATGAGATTTGAGATAGGAGTAACCAAGGAGGTTAAAAATCAGGGACAACGGTCCCTTCGGTGTAGTTGCCGCCGCGCCGCGTGCCTGCAAAGCTATTGTGTTACGTCGAAGGGTGATAAAATCGGCTGCACCAATACAGATACAGAAATTGTAATACATGGTCATGTTGTATATATATCTGGCCCGAGTTTGGCTATGTGAACAGTTCATCACCTTTGGCTTTACAGAGCATGAGAAGCAACATACACATAACGTTCATCGAATTACAGCCTATACTCTTCTATACCTGATCCTCCTCCGTCCAATTGGCCAACAGGACGATAATAGGACTATCATAGTACAGTCCTACTAGTACAGTTGGGCCCGTTTATTTCTGCTAAACTCACACCAGCAACCAGCATACAATAGCTCTTTGCCATATAGACGACAGACTACCAATTGCTGATCTCCGATGTAAATAAAGTTGATTTATTGGGTCAATCGTGAACTTTACTGAGCCGGGACAGATGTGATACAATCGATTATTCTCACACAGTAAAACATGCAACTCGATCCCAGGTAAACTATAGACCCTGTTCATACCAGACTTATATTTAGCGGTTTCAACCGGTTTTTCAGAAAACGGTTTTTATTTAAGCTGGTGTGAACGCAAATTAACCGTTTTTTTAGGGGTTTAAATCCGATTTTCAAAAACCACCTCGGGAGAAAAGTTTCTGGTAAAGTTGTGACAACACGGGCTCGCCGTGAGTTCGAGTCTTCGAATTCACGGTGTGTAGTTCCCAGAAACTAGAAGAGACCGACAACCTGAAGTATTAATGTATTAACGTTCATACCAGACCATTCCAACACAAGGCCCCGCTTTCTAAATTTGTTGTCGGGTCCCGAAATAGTCCGACACAGTACAGAATTTGATAAGGACTGCACCCTCGCGCTTATTATAGTTGGTGCATTTTCCGTGTGTCGGGCGGGTGACTCGACTTGGGTTTCAAGTGCAAGTCGCCTGGTCCAGCAATTACATGATGATCTCCTCAACAAAATAATAATAGATCCTGATTCGCAGCCAGAGCGGTGGCGAAATAGGTGCCAACTTTGCGATGGGATACAGGAAAATCAATCGCCAATAGCAGCAGTGTACATCAGTGTAGATAATTATATATTATTTAGCATGATCCTTGAGTAGTTGGGTGGGGCGCACACGCCCATACATGTTCCAACCTTTCCCACCAAGGTCGCGACAACGTAGCTCGGTCTGAATTCCCGGGCCGGCTGTTTTTGGTTAGGCCTGTAGGCGGTCGTTGCCCCTGTCGAGGTTTCGATCGAGAAGACCAGGATAGAGGCTCAGGCGTGTGCTTTGAGAGGTGCGAACTAAATGCCTTCGGCCTTCTTTCAATTAAGTTCTGTTATGTGTATTTATGTGAAGTCAGGTAACACTAGTACATGTAGTAATTTTGGCGTGGTATTACTATTGCAGAAGATGTGACTGAGGGTGGTAACTTGGTGCCTCCTAGCGACGTTGGCAAAATCTGCATACCAGTACGTTTGTATTTGGAACACTACGTGTAGTTGAATTTACTAACTATACTATGTGGAATCACTGGTATGAAATGTACTTTTTTAACACACCCTCATCATGTTTAATTAGGGTATGACACAATCTGTGAAATGAATACATTAGAAGAAACAAGCCGTCCTGGAGCCAGTGAAATGTAAACATCATAAACTCGAAAGATTCCCATGCTGCATACATACTTGATAAACTGTGAGTGCATACATTGTATGATCAAATATGGCAAAAATTAATATCTAAACAGATAAGGATCAGGTTTGTATGTGTATCATTAGGTCTATTGTAACAAACTTTAGAGGTATTACATGTCCTTGGTGCTGAAGTTTCCATTGTGCCAATCTGTAAATTCTTGATCATATATCCAAGCAGATCCTATGGTGGCAAGGCAGTAAGCATTGGCTAAGTAGTGCCGCCTTGCTTAGCTTATGTTATTTACAGAAGAAGGAAGAAAGTTTTGACAACACAACTCTGCAGTAGGTGTCCATAAAATCACAACACAAAAACTAAAAAGAAACATCTCCATGAACGTTTGGAAAAGCTTTATTTTTTAAGCAATATTTTTGTGTTGCACTATGTACATCATCTGAGACCCACCGGTAAACTTTACAGAGCAAAAGTGCCATTCTATCTTACATCGTAACACTTTAAAACATTCAGTTAACTCTATACAATCATGTCCTAAACATATACATTTCATCCTTTTTTTTATTTGTGAAATAAATCAGGAAGACCAAGTGATACATAAAGAGAGTTGTGCATGTAGAATTTTTTTAAATTGTAATATCATATATATTTAAACACCAGTTGTCGTTCTTTGGAGGAAGTGCAATCTGTGCAGCAATTTAAAAGTAGTCCGATAGTCGACCATCTGTGCGGATCTTCTGTTCCAGAGCCATGTACTTGTGGGGCGCCATCTCCTTGTGTCTGCAGCAAAATCAGACACAAAATCACTTTTACCAGTCAAGTAAACATCGCCATAGGCTAGATGTATAGTGACCTATGTTGCATATTATCCATCCACAGGACAATCTAAGGGTTCTGCAAAGATATATACATGTATATACAAACTGTATGTGATTTCTAATCATGCTGCAAATCATTCTGAACACCTACATGTATGGTAGATCTTACCAAGGTCCTTGATCTTACCTAAAAGTTGATCTGTGTTGGTAGAAGTCATTATGAAGCAAGTTTGTATCGGTTATTTTCAACACAAGAAATTGGACTTACTCAAATTTTGAACTGTACTCCACTCTAGTCTTTGTCAAGGAATAGCAAAGACTGGACTTGTACAGTCAAAAATTTGGGGAAGCATAATTTGCTGTGTTGGAAATAACAATGTAAACTTGCTTCATAATGAAATCGGACTCAAATTTTTGACTGGACAAAGACTGCAGTGGAGTAGTCAACAATCTCAATTCAGTCCAATTTCTTGTTTTGGAAATTATGGGTTTATTAGTTTATTTTCACAAAGTGAAAGGGAGGGCAAAACAGGTGCATACACACCTTTACAAGTTGCCCCCCCCCCATCCAAAAACACATATACAACATCAAAATTTACTCTGATACGGTCTAAGCTGCGTAACGTGCGGGTAGATAGCCTTACCTGTTGAGCCTGAGCTCCAGTATGTGGATCCTAAACATGGCTTCTGAGCAGTAGGCCAGATACTCCTCCTCATCCTCCTTTGTCATGGACACCTGGTTCTGCTGGTACCACTGCTGCCGCTTCTGCAGTTCCTGCGTCTCCTGCAAGGGGGTGTGCACGACACAAGGTCAGGGCAGCCATCAAATGTGGTGTGACAAGTTTGAGCTCGTTCATACCAGGCTTCACATATCTGGGTATGCTTAGCCTAGGTATCAACCAAACTATCCATCCTGCTCAGAAAGGGATTTAGCCAGATCTTGCCTATCCAGATCACGAAGTGGAGGTGGCAGGATTTTTTGCATCCACACCAGGTTTAACAAAAGTAAAACCTCGTATAAACTGGGTCTTTCAATATTGCAGCAAAATCAGGGCATGATTTTGACAGGAAGCAATGTCAGTCACTGACGAAAACTAGTGGATGCTACTTGAAACACCAGGCATCTTCCAAAAATCAATCCAGTTGCTTGAGTAACAATTTCCTTGTGTATCTCGTTATGAGTGAGTGAGTATCTGTATCTGTATCTGTATCGATATAGCCTGTATAACCACCCTTCGGTGTAACACACCAGCTTCGCAGGCACGCGGCGCGGCGGCAGCTAGCTATATCACACCGAATGACTTGTTACACTAAATATTTGCACATTTAATTGCAGGAGTTGTTTAAAGCTGAGCGAGTAAAGATCTTGTACGTACCTTCTCAAACCTGCTCTGGATGAGGTTAGCCTTGTCGATGAGCCTCTGTTTGAGGTCGGCCAGGCAGTCCTCCTTCAGCTTGAAGGCCTGCTGCCGGGCGATCTTGTCGGGGTCGCCCATCTGCGCCAGGAAGGGCGCCAGGTAGTCCAGCTCCTGCTCCTGCCGGCGCAGCTTCTCCTCAAGCTGCTGACGCTCCTGGGAACGGAACACGGGGGACGGTTAAATGTCTTGGATGTGGCAAGCGAAAGTTCTCCTATAGAGGCCCTATCCTCTGGAACAGGTTGCCACATGATATAAAAGACCTGCCTGTCCATGTCCACTTTTAAAATGAGATGTAAGAATTGGCCTGACCTCTGACCCCTCTATACAAACAATCTGGACTGGACAATGACTGGACTGGACAATTTCTACTTTTTGTTATCATTTATTAATGTTAGTGGTTACTTACTGTTTTTCCGTTATTATTATTGCCATTATCATTGTTTATTGTATCCCTATGTTACTGTTTGTATGTGACTGTTATGTTTTGTTTGTAAAACAGGGCCCCATTGAAAAGAAGTGTAATCACTTAATGGGCCACCCTGTATAAAGATGACGGAAAATAAAATAAAATAAATGTCGACAAAGGCTAGACATCCAGGTATTGAGATACACAAAAAATGTCAGTCGTGCCAAGTAGCACCCACTGTTTTTTTTTTCAGTGATTGTAGAAAGGTACTGGATGCTACTCGAAAGGTCTGGCAGTTTTTGAAGTCTATCTAAGTTGCTTGAGTAACAAGTTTGTCATACAAGGATGCTTGTGATTCATATCACACAAAATATTAAAGATCAGGCAAATATACAAAATAGTTTAGTCTCTTGTGACACTAACACAATTTCTCTTCACTGGAAAAAAAAGAAAATGAAACATAAAAAAAAAACTTTAGGCAATTTATCAACTCCACTAGTTTGCTATGCTTTGAAATTAAAGAAGGACATCACAGGAGACTATGACCTGAGCGGTAACAGTATCTTACCAGTTCCTTCCTGTGCTGCTTGGCTTTCTCGTTCCTCTCTGTGTCGTATACTGAGATGGAGAGCTCAGACACGGTTTCCTCACGGATACGCTCCAGCAGGCACTCCTTTATCTGCAGAAAGCCAGTCCACATGTCAGTACAGTCCACTTGTTAATACAAGTTTGCATTGTAAACTGTACATATTTACCTTATTATTTTGTAAACTCCATATACCATTTGTACAAGTTTTCGTTATTGGTGCTTCATTTTGATATGTTGACCCCAGGAAGAATAGTGCTTAAGCACTAATGGGGATTGTTATAAAAGCAAACAAACAAACAAACAAACAGAATGATACAAGAAAGTCAACAGAACGTACTGCTTCTGTGCGGAACACAAATTTTTCAAGGTTTTCAATGGATGGATGTTTGGGCAATGTTGCATCAGGATCTTGCCTGTTGCAGATGGTATATTTTCCGACAAAACATTTGAAAACTATAGACAGGATGTCATCCTTAAATACTCAAACAGGACCTTCAATGAGACATTGTGCTGAAGCGCTGTGGAAAATGAATAACAGGTTTTGCCATATGTTCTGCCAACGTGCTATCACACACTCAAGTCAGTCAGAAAATCAGTGCAATCTCACCTCCTCCTCTGACGCCCTGATGGCCTGTACAGACTGGTCCTCTGCCTCCACCAGAGACACCAGCATGTTGTAGATGTACAGGTTCTTCGGAGACTTCTTCGTCGTGTCCACCTGCAGGGGTAGAAATAATACTTTTTATTCAGTGTTCTGTAAGGGGGCCCGCATGCCCTTTTCCGTAGAGCGTAATCAGCCATTTTAATTCTATGTAGAGCGTAGACGGACCGCCAATTCAACGTAGAGCGTAATTCGCCAATTTAATTCTACGTAATGCGTTGTGACCACTTGGAATTTATCGTAAAGCGTAATCGAGAAGTTTCCGAATTCAGCGTAGAGCGTTGTCGTGACCCCCCCTTGCAGGCTCCCCTGTAATACTGTAGTAAGAATGTCAAAATCTTTTTCTGCAGTTTTTCTGCAAATACTCTACTAGCAATTATCCAAATTAGCAGTCTGGACATAAACCCATGGTGTAGGCAAAACTGCATGTTGGCAAACGTTTTACATGCAATTTGAAAAATATATGCAAAATTACTAGTACATGTAGTCAATAGTGAGCACAAAAGCTTTCCAATAATATTATGTTAACACCATAGAACCCTAGCTTGAACCCCTAGCCTGCAAAATTGCAGGTTGCTTAATTTCTCTTCTGCAATATTAAAAATGTCTCTGCAAAATGCAGACTGCAGATGGGTATTTCTGTCTTTTTTCTATTTATTCAAGAAAAGAAAAGAACATGAAATGTGGAACCATCCAACCTAGTGACATATTATTACACCAAATAACACAAATGTACATAATGTAAGTAATATGACTTCATGATATACAAGTTATATGATTTAGTAATTCTGTATGACAACATATAAATGTATATATTAAATATAAATATTGTATGACAAATTATAAGGTGGGTATGTCTAACCCTGACCTGGAATGTGGAGGTCATGTCGGGGGTCATGGTGATGACCTGGCTCTTGTCGTTGGCGTTGGGCGGTTTGATGAACTCTCGTGTAGAGGCCGTGACCCGGTTGTCCTCGCAGTGGAAGGTCAGCTGGATGCGGTCCTCCGCGATGTGGAACACGCACTCCGACACATCCTCGCTCGCTGGCTTCTCCCTGTTCCTGTGGAACCTCTCCGTGATTTTCTGTGAATGATGATGATGATGAATGGTTTATTAAAATGCAAATCACTTGCAGCCCGCGGGCTGAATTGCGGATTCGTTACAAACATTTACAGAGCTCGTATCAAGATAAAACATAGGGTCAATTATTATATATAAGTATAACAAATAACGTTGGTGTATAATAGAATTTAACATTTGTACCATAATACGAGTATAAAACGGAATTAAAAGCTTAATAATACAACAATACGGAAATCCTTAAAAACATTAACTATTTGATTAAGCACTTAAAAGGCGAACAATGTACGCTATGGGGGAGTTCCTGAGTCGATCAGTCCTGCATTTGATTGGTCTATATTTGTCTCTGTTTCTGGTGGTTCTGTCGTGGTAGTCCGAACCCTTTAGTGGCGGCATTGACGGTGTGTGGGTTTCTAAATGAGTCCCGAACTTAAGACACAGTGAAGTAGAGAAACACAATTGCAATGTACCAGGAACTTGCAGGAACTTTGTGGCATGTAATGGAAAACTTTCCAACCAATCTGTCAAAACTGACAAAAAGCTTTGGTAAGAATTTAAAAAAAAAATCCATTATCCACTCACAACTCTATGATTTCTCTCTCCAAATGTGAGAGGTTGTGTTTTAGAAGGCATCAAAATCCTACATTTGCCCATGGATCTGACGAAAAAAATTCTTGAGTGGGCTAGAGCCCTGCAATGTACTTGAAGATTGGAAAGACACAAGCTCACGTACCAAGCCTAAATATGACCATCATGTTGTTGATGTTGATCTCTTTTTTTAGTATCTCTACTTTGGAAATAAAAACAACAGCTGCCCACATACCAAGCCATTCCTTTTCTTTAGTAGCTCTACTGCAATAAGAAATATTACTTTCTTATCTGCTAGAAAGAATTTATCTGCCTAGTTTTTTACTACCTCTTCAGTTGTAGAAAAACATTACTTTGATATCTTCTAGAAAGAATTTAATATGTCTTTATCTAGCTTTTTTGAGCAGCTCTAGTAAAAGCTAAGTAAAAACATCACTTCATCAGCTGGTGTGTTACGCCGAAGGGCGGTTATACCGGCTATACCGATACAGATACAGACTTCGATGTCTAAAAGCGAGCATTTAGGCAGCTCACCAAAATAGGTCTGTGGTTTGCGTCTGTGGAGGCCCCAAACTTCTTCATCCGCTTGCTGAAGAGGACGTGTCTGTAGTACAGGAAGTCGTCCCTGTCCTTAAAGTGTTCCGTCATCTCCGTGGGCGTCTCCTCCCTCTTCACCAGCCCGTCCACCCGAGCCTTGTCGTAGAACACCATGGTACGGTCCGTTTCCGGGCCGGGGCTGCCAGACTTGTAGGTGTGCTCTGTACCAGGGATAGACAGGGACAGAGGGGTGTTACTGAGATTGTCCTGCTAGTGCTATAAACTGTTACATCATAGAATAACACAATATTAGAATTTGGGAAGTCTTTTTAACTGTACCAGGGACAGACAGGGACAAAGGGTTGTTAATGAGATTGTCCTGCTAGTGCTATAAGCTGTTACATCATAGAATAACACAATATTAGAATTTGGGAAGTCTTTTTAACTGTTTTGGGATTGGGCTGCCTGACTTGTAGGTGTGCTCTGTACCAGGGACAGACAGGGACAAACGGGTATTAATGAGATTGTCCTGCTAGTGCTATAAGCTGGTACATAAAAGGACATAGAATAACATACAATTAGAATCCAGGATGTCTAACTATTTGGGGACGTGGGCTGCCGGACTTGTACGTGTGCTCTGCACCAGGGACAAACAGGGTTGTTGAACGAAATAGTCCTACTGCTAAGCTGATGTGTTAAGTCAAAAAGCATAGAAAAACACAAATTAGAATTTGGGCAGTCTTTTTAACTACATTGTATTTGGGACCCAGACTATAGGACTTGTAGTAGGTGAGCTCTGTACTGGGAACAAATATAGAAACAACAGGTTGTTGACACGGAATGAAACAGCTGTACTTCTAAGCTGCTATGTTCAGTAAATCTCAACTAGAAGGATGTAGAGAGACTGGCCTTTTACCAAACTTGCTAGAATGCTCTGTCTGCCTCATGTGTCAGGCCTGAGCCCCTAGGTGTAAGTAAGCTGATTTGTTACACCAAAGAGCATAGAATAACAGAAAATTAGAAATTCTGAAGTCTTTTAACTGTTTGGGGATGAATGTGTTGTGTTTCAGACGAACCTTTCATAGCACGTCGGCAGAACGTACTGCGCCTGCGCAGAACCCTGGATTTTCGCGGTTTTCGTTGGATGTTTGGTCACTGTTGCATCAGAATTTTGCCTGTTGTAGAGGATATTTTTTCCAACACAACATTTGGGAACTACAGGCGGGATGTTAACCTTATATGTACGAATACGACCTTATATGAGACGTTCTGCCGAGGTGCTATGTACAATACATTACGGGTTTCACACAGGTGCAGTGCGTTCTGCCGACGTGTTACCTTTCATGCAGTCGAGCCTTCCCTGCAGCATGTACTCTGTGATCAGCCCCGTGCGGTGGTTGTGGACTCTCAGCTCCAGTTTGTCCTGTCTGTTCACAAACCACTCCTTCGCAGACACAAGGTTCTTCACTGGTGGAAAAGAAAAAATATTCAGTACAGGTTCATGGCCAAAATGGGCAGAGAGATGTATTGAAAATTCAAGGAAGACATCTAAAAACTAGAAAGGTAACAGTTCCAAAACAAGTCCATAATGTTTGCCTTCACAGTCATGGTCTAGCCTAACAAACTACTGATCTGTTTATTCTTACTACACTGTAACACATTCATATATATGGTGACCAGCCCCTCCAACTCTGTCCTGCCCCTTGCTACATAATGTAACCCAACACCATAGGGTGTCTGCTACAGCACCAGTTACTATGGTGACAGATGTCTGATCCAGGTCATTGACCTTTTCCGTTTAAAGAAGAAAAAACAGAGCAAAAACAAAATGTTTTCCTTCTGCAAAGATAAACAGAAATTGCCTTTTGCAAGGGATGTCTTCAGTTTGTATCATGAGGCAACTTTGCTTCTTACTTACATTCGTAGTCGTCATAGGCAGACAGCTTGGTGATCATGCCGTCCTTCAGCAGGTAGCGAGCAAACTTCTCCAGCCGAGCTTTCTTGTACAGGATAGTCTTCTTGCCAAGTGGACATCGCGTCTCGTACTCTAAAGACAAGTAGCAAAACATTTATTACAAGATTGTAGATCGGTACTTCTGTGGGCGACACCCAGCAATGTTCCTCATACTAAATATTGCTTTTATCTGTTTTGCCATTTTAATGATTTTAGATATTTTAAGCGAATTAATATTGCCTGCCAATTTGTACACGAGTCTGTCAATTCAGCCTGTTGGCTGCAATGTGACTTGTCTTTGATTTTAATAATAAACCAGTCTAAAGATTATACTGTCTTCTGAATTACATTTTAAAACAAAACTAATAGTGTGAAAAAGCAATGACTTTAAAGCTGAGTTATGAAATACATAAAAAGCGCTTATGGAGATATGTACAGCATGGTGTAGCCCATCATAACATTCAGATGCAGCTCAAGTACAAAGTGCATGTATTCACCTTTTGGTGTGACCAGGATGGGGTGAACCCAGGATGGTGGCATTTCCAGGTGTTTCTCGTCTTCTTGTTCCTCCTGCAAAAGTCAAAAGAAATTATTAGTGACATCAGATTGTAATAAAGATTCCTCCATCCTCTTACACTATGTTGTACTCATAGTTCTGATGCATGTTCAGAAGAACTGTTTTACAAAGGATGTATTTGCCTCTTCTGCAAGAAACTGTTAATCAAGCAACTGGATTGATTTTGAAAACTATCAGATATTTCAAGAACCATCCACTACGTTTCGTCGGTGACTATGCAGTTGCTTGAGTAACAGTTTTCTTGTGTATGTGCATGTCCTGGATGTCTAACCTTGGGAGACAGAGAACAACTGACGGTAAACTGGATAGTGAGTGAGTGAGTGCACTGTACGTTCTTACCTCATCGTCATCCAGGCCCTCGTATAGCTCTGCCTCCACATCAGGGATCTCCAGACTGGGTTTCTCTGAGCTGTGCAGCAGGTACTCCCACTTCGCCGAGTCTCCCAGGTCAAAACTCAGGTCCTACAATACAGAGAGAGGTGCAATCTTTTAGGCATTGTACTTGCTCACAGGATGGCACATAGGACTTTTTGAATAGACGACTCAATAGATGACTCGTCTAGTGTTTTGTCTACAAGTCCAGTATGATGATAAAAAGGTAGGAAAGCACTGCATAAATGGGGAGAAAGAGCACTAGGACTTTTACAGTCAAACATTTGAGGAACCTACGGGAGCTTATGAAGCTAGGGAAGAACAGGTCACAGTGGAGAGGGTTGAAGAAAGACTGACTGCAGCTGCAGGGTGTCCAGACCACTGCAGCAGCAGCCGAACACAGTGGATGATGATATGCCAGAGTGAAGAAACTCAGGGAGAGTAGAAACACGAAGTCCCCTGGCTCCCGGGAATCAAGCCCGAGCCATCAGCTCACAAACCCAACACCCTACATGAACTCAGAAATGCAAAATAAGAATGCAAATATTTGACGGACCAAAGGTCCAGACCTGTTAGATAGGTTAGTTGATGGTGCTTGAACCATGGTGCTTGAACCACAACTGTTACAAAAGAACTATTGAGACTGTACCCTACCTTACAGCCGTTGGAGCAGTCTTGCATGTTGACCCAGTAGTTCTGGTGGTTCCAGACGGACTCGATGCCCAGGAACTTGTCGTCCTCGGTGGGGTACGTGTTGCCGGTGAGCGGCTCGATGAAGAAGCTGTCTGGGACCTCCCGCTTGCCTGACAACACCAGCACCCAGCAGTGGATCCGCAGGCCGTGCAGGGCATCAGGCTTTGGCTTCTCCAGCTCCTGCAAGACAAGGTGTACACAGTCAGGCTTTAGTGTGCTTTTAAGTTTTATGTGTATGTTTTTTGTTCAGTAGACTAATCTACAGTAACATATAATCACTACTAGAGACATACAGAGTAGGCCTTAACTGACAATACAGATCTTTGTAGATGACATTCATATACCAGTCCCATAGCCCAGCCCATCTCTGTCAAAACTTAGAATGGCAAAATAAAACATAAATATGCAAATATTTGACCAATATGCAGCCACTCTCTCATTGGTCGAACCACTCATGGTCATGCTATCATTGGTTGAACTGCTGTGATATGGAGTCAGGATTGGTCAGTTACATATCTTCTTCAAAAGCTAGAAACCCATACTACAATGTACTTGTATCACTAATAATGAGCACCCAGCATGCAGAGTAGACACTGCCATCATGTAATCAGGCAATGTTTCATGGTGATAGAATTGCACAGCCAGCGTAATTCTTGTGAATTGCACCGACTGCCTCGTACGCAGAGGGCTGCAGAATGAGGTCTGACCGAGCAGCGACAGTCATTTTTCTTTCTTATTCGTTTTCTGCTCCAGCCGCAAATGCCCTCAGGCACTGGCAAGCGCATAACATGAAAGCCTTTTAGGTTCCAGGATGGTGATCTCATGGGGGAGGACTCCACAACCGCACGAATCGACAAGTTAACGTTTCAAGAGAAACTCACACTGATGCGAGCCTCCTCCTCCCTCCTCCTCTCCGCTGCCTTAGCCTCCTCTTCAGCCTCCCTCCTGGCCTGCATCTTCAGGTCAAACTTACTGCGCAGGTCCTTGGGAGGCTTGACTTGGTACTTCCGCACCTCCTTCTTCTTCTCTTCAGACTTCAGCTGTTACAGACACAAATATACAGCGTGGATACAAATGGTCATGACTCACAGCTGTTGACGTATACTAGTGGGCTTAGAAGTGTAAGGGATGACAAGACATTTGAGAATGAAAAAGTTGAAACAAATTACTCCTAATCCTATTGAAAATATCTTTCTCTGCCCCAAGGATTTCTTATATACTCTCTTGCCAAGATGTGCTAAACCAGGCAACAGGGATCAGGATAGACCTTAGATAGAGTGTATCAAGAAGGACATGAGAGAGTGCAGCCTTGCTGGTATGGACCTGCTGGACAGAGTTGATTTGAAACTTGGTGTGAAGACTAGCCGACTGCTGCCCACCCGTGTCAGGGACCCCCGCTACAGTATAAACTATGAATTATATAATGTAAGACTAGGTACTACTAACACAACTACTACTAAAAGTCCTACCTCTCCTTTCTTCTTCATGAGTGGGCAGACATCCCTGGTCTGGTCCATCAGGCAGATTTCCCGGGTGGCATACCCGCTAACGCAGTACGCATCGTACCCAGCTCCCAGCAGCATGGAGCACAGCAGTGTCGCAAAGTCAAAACTGTTGCCCTTCTGTCTCTTCAGGGCTGTGGTCGGCGACACCAGCTGGTTTGGCTGTGAACACAACAGAGCAGACAGGTCAGCATGAAAGTTCATCTGATTTGGTGAATTACATTATGAAAAACTTAAACTGTTCTCCAACTCAGAAATTTTGACTCACCAGAAATTTTCGACTGAATCACTCAGTCTTCCTCTGCTATCTGACCCAAATGCTGTGGACACGTGATTTTTCCCACGTGTGACGTCAGCAAAGGGTCAAAGGTTGTCTACCGGGACGGGGGTCGATATCGACTTCAGAAAACCTTTGACCCTTTGCTGATGTCACACGTGGGAAAAATCACATGTCCACAGCATTTGGGTCAGATAGCTGAGGAAGACTGAGTGATTCAGTCGAAAATTTCTGGTGAGTCAAAAAAAAAATTTTGAGTTGGAGAACAGTTTAATTTTTTCATAATCATAGAGCAGACAGGTGTTAGTAACACGGCATTCTCACACCAGATGCCAGGGAATAAAGGTGGCTAACAGATCTTTGCTACACACATGTACTCGTAAAAAAACTGCTATAAGTCACTCAGGAAGGAAAGCACTGCAAAATATGACATTTCTAATCAGACTTCAGGCACTTTTCTATCTCTACTGTATAATATATTTAATTCTCATTACCCATGAGGGTACCTATTGTCTACAAGGTGAGATTAATAACAAAAGTGCGTGATTATTCTAGGTAGCAAAATGGGGATGGTCCCAAGAGGTTGAAACTGTAGGCTTTCTACTGAAAAGAGAGTTCAAATCAGATTTGTGAACGTTACAATATCTGGCACAGTTACACTTCTGTAGAAGACGCCCTACCAGGTCCACTGGTGGGTCCAGGGCCTGGAACTCCAGATAGTCGGCCACAAACTCAGCACAGTTCTCATAGCTGTACAGCTCCTGGAAGGGCAGCAGGGTGGGCCGGATTGTGGTGCTCACAAATTTCTGCAGGAGAACAGGAAGAGAGGCAAATACATCTAAACACTCCCAAAGAAATTTGCTAATTTGAAGACAAGTACAGAAAATCAAACACCAATAAGTGTCAAACAAGGGCCCACTTTACCAACACTACTGATAAAACGTTATACAATTTAAAAAAAAACTGTATGACACTTCAAAATATTTATTATTTCACTCCATACTTCAGTATGGAGTGAAATACTGCTTTTTCTGATGTTTCTTCTCCTCCTTCTTCTTCTTCTCCTGCCACTTCTTTAAATTGATTCAACTCCTTCATTTTTGGGCAAAATTACCTGTAATTTCGTATAGAGGTAGAGTGGGTAAATACCCTTAGGCGTTTTTTAAATTTTTTTGATACAAGCTTTTACAATCGTTTTATTTGCTTTTTAGTGGTCCCCATAGGAAAGTACTGTGGGGGCGTACGCGCGTGACGTAATAAGAAAGGAATTCGGGGGAAGGCCCAAATATGGGCATACAAGCAGGTGTGGTCATGTTTGCAGATGTGGCTGTTGATTGGCTGTTGGCTAATTAATTTATTTACTACCATTTTCACGTACCAGCGCAGCTGGTCCACGCGGTCTCGGCCGTGGGCCATGATACTCTGATATTGGATACCGATTCGTGTGATTCCTATAAACATTTCACCTAACTACGAACTAGTTGGAAGAATTATAGCTGCATGGATGCCTGTATATGATTTTAACAAACACTGAAAATCTGACGCAAAAACTGGCAGATATTTTGCTCTTCTCTGTTGGAACAACGCAAGCGGGAGGTCAATGACCTGCGCCCCGCGAGTACTGTAAACAACGGTACGTAATGTGTATCGTCGGCGCACGCGCGCGCGCCACGGTATCAACAATTTTCCACAATCTTCACCGACTAGTATTATATATTCTGTTATCGATTTCTGAAGAATCACCAAAATTGTAGAGTGTACAGGCGTTCATTTGTTGTTGCTGAGAACATCGCAAGACGGCTTCCTGGCAAATTTTCCTAAAGCGAGCGTTGAGGGCTTGCATGCCCGACAGTTTTCAAAGATTGGACAGGGAGCCGGCGGCTTCTGCTAGCCGGATTGATAGTTACGTTACATCAAGGTACCGGTGGTCAAAAGCGAACCTGATAAAGAAGGAAATCTCCTAGAAAGTCCCTTACTAGTACTTGAAGCGATCGTTACCGCCATGTTGTTCACTTTATATGACATACAATGCAGAGAGTAATGGAAACGCGTCCAGATAGCTCGGTTGGTAACGCGCAGGGCTGCAAGTCCGGACATTGCGAGTTCGAACCCTGGTACACTGGATATTTTTAATTACCCTTTTTACAATTTTTAACAATTTAAACATTTTTAACAATTTCAACAATTTTAACCATTTTACATTTTAACAATTTCAACATTTAATTTTAACATTTTCGTTTTAATATCCATTGCTTTGCTTTTAACATTCCAAAACTGATTGTTCTTACTCAAGAATTTCAATAACTTCGAATGTTAGTCTTTTGTATTTTTTCAACATACAAACCAAAATCACTTTGATGTTGTCACAAAAGTAACATCTGTGCGCGCATCGGTTTTCGTTCATTTAAAAACTACAAGTACAAAACATCTGGAAACTAAGCAAACATACTCAGTAAATTGATTGCTGTAATTCCCGTTTTTTTTCACTGTACCGCAATGCAAGCGGGGGGTCAATGTTCACGGTTTTCACTGTCACCTCTGTATTGTGAACTTAATTCCTGGACTTTCTTTTTCCTGCAACTGTCACCACCGTGAATATATAGTTCCGTGAACATGTCCATTTTTCTCAGGCCGTGAAAATTTTGCTTCCGTTAGTAGTAGTTACAATCTCGTCAAAAGTGTAAAGTGAAGCTGTCGAGATTTAAAGTGCGTGTCGTTGTATCTTTGTAAAAAAAAAGGGAGATAATTGCCAAGTGCCAGTTTTATAAATACCTGTTGAGATTCAAACAGCTTGTCCTTGTATAATTGCAGTATGATTTATTTAGAATCTCTCATTTTTGTTTGGGGAAGGGTATGGAGTGAAATTCCTACATTTGCTCCGAAGCAAATGTTGGCCTTTCTAGTTAACAAGAGATTGTCTTTAAGTCCAATAGCCTATACACAAGTTGTTATACCCAAGTTGTTTTTTTGTTGTTTTTTGTTTTTGTTTCAGATGTTGACATTTTCGTCAATTAAAACAAAATCCACAATGACTTGTAGCAATCTAAAACAAAACAGTCGTAACTACATGGACCTGGGAAAGGGTACTGACTGACCTGGATTCGGGTGAACATTCATGTGAATAAAAAAGCTAATTATTAGATTACTTACCTCAATAAGAGATTGCCTATTCCCAAGTTTTTATTTGGTTTCAGATGTTGACATTTTTTTTAAATAAAACATAAACCACATTGACTTAATTTTATACAGCAATCTAAAAAAGCTAATTATTTGATCACGTCAGTGAAGGTTAGACTGTTAGACATTCAGGTAATAAGATATGCCAAAAAAACAGGTATTCATGCAACTTGATGATTTACCTCCATGCCGCACTCGTTGACAGGGTTGAGAAAGAGCAGTTTCCTGTCGCGGTACAGGTGGACGTACTGTCGGCGAAAGTTCTCGGCGTACGCCAGGATCAGTTTCTCCTTGTTGGTGTTCTCCTTGTAGGACACAGGGAACTCTGAGTACATGTCCTCCTGCTGGAGGTGCACCTCAGAACTGGGGGACAGAATGATAGTCATTGATTACTTTTGTCAAGAAGGTTATGTTTTAGGGAGATTCTGACTGAGTGTCTACATTTGTGTGTGTGTCTCTGTCTGCTTCCCAGGTCGTGCAAACCTCAATTGGTTGAGGGCTTCAGAGGTCTGTTGAGGTCTGTCCGTCTGCAAACATGATAAAATGAGAAGGCTTACAAAAAGTTACAGACTCTAGACTACCTTAGAATAGATGGTAAGTGGGTAGGTCTTGATAATACCTAAAAATAATTAGATTTTGAGCCACCTGGTGGCTTGTTATGGTACTGCAGCAGAACTTCCGGTCTTGATACATGTATTTCAAGATCTGGACGACATACTAGGGTCACAAAATTGTTAAGTAGATAGCTTTAATTTGTGCTGGGGAAGAATTAACGTGAGTTTGGGGCTCTTTAGCTGTGTATATTTAACATGATTACTAAACAGAGGTGTGAATTAATGTGTTGTTGTTTCTCTCAAGTCTAAACAAAGAGGAGATGTAAAAGAGGAAGAGAAGACCATGGCCTAGCGGAGCCAAATGTTAGCCAACAAAACCATTATCAAGCCACCAGCAATCTGTCATTGATTTAAATGGATGGTAACTGAACACACTGTCACTAAGTACACCTACATTTCCACTTCTGGCACTTGCACGTCGATTTTCTCCAGCTCCGCCCGCAGATCGTCCACTGACAACTCCCCCTCGGCCTCCTCCGCGTCCTCGGCCTTGTTGTTGGCCTGTTCGGGGTTATTTTCTGCGTTTTCGTCCATCTTCCCGAGCCTGACAAGTTTCGTATTCACCGCGAACTCCGGCTGTTGTAGGGGTAAACTGTGGCCCAACAACACCCCGCCAGGAAGTATGGTCATCCGACAGAACAGAAAATAAACCGTCCGTCGAGGACACTTTTCTTCAGGAATTAATCATCACAAAACCAACAGATTGTTTTTATGTATACAAAAATCATTTGTATGAAAAAATGTTTGGGATTTTCTCAAAAAGTCATCTCAGTGGAAAGTTAAGTGTCACGGCGGATGAATATATTACTCGGCCAAGTGCTGCACCTTAGCAACAGGGAAAGCACTCCCCGCGTTCCAGAACGCATGCGCCTTGTATTGAAGACGCGAAGGAAAATGGCGGACGATCAGCAGCCCATGCAGACAGGAGACGCGGGAAACGCCGCCACGGGCGAGCCGCAGGCCATGGAGACGCCGCACGAGAAGCTGGGGCTCACCGAGAACGTCCAGAGATGATCACAGCCGAGAAGGAGGCGGCGGAAAAGCCGATAAAGCAGAAAGTCGAACTGCAGTCCCTGCCGACGCGGGCGTACTTGGACCAAACAGTCGTTCCCATCCTACTCCAGGGACTCTCCACCCTGGCGAAGGAGCGCCCGCCAAACCCCATAGAGTACCTCGCAGCCTATCTACTCAAGAACAAGTCCAAGTTCGAGGAACAGTGAAGGCGCCCGTACAAGCCTGGAGCCGTACAGATGACCTCTGCAGTTCGTATTTTGACCCTCCCGGAGATACCGCCTCTACTACACCCAGGTGACAACCGGTTTCCAGGACAGTCTACAGTTGCATCACTTGGGATTTCAGCACAACACACGGCGTTTGGACAACTTCATACGAGACAACCAACTATGGGGCGACCAACATACACAGGAAAAAAGACTTTAACTTTTAAGGACCTTAAAGAGACCTTAGATGTTATATTTTAGTCCATATATGTACATAACAGAGCAGAGAGGTACCCACAGTGCCAGATATTTGCTGAAAGACCAACCTAGTACTACTAGTTAGTAGTGAACCTACCTACATCATCTGTAATAACTTTTTTCTCTCCTACTCAAGCAATACTCTTACACGTGGATATACATGTGGGGACCTAGAATGGTGAATTGGATTTGGGCAATTTGACACTGTGGAATAGCTGAAGCCCAACTACTAGTATATCTGGTACATTCAGATCACCAACTACATGTGCAAGAGGCCCCACAGTCAACAACAAACCATTGAAAGTTGGCAATTGCCACCATAAACTACCATAGTGCACCAAAGCTCCTACTTGAATCCTGAACCCTATTGTTAGGCAGGAATCCAACAGGTGTAAGTTATTGTCAGTTGGCAGGACAGGAGCAAGAAGCCTTGTACTTTACCAACCGCCTTGCACCTAGGTTTGTGTTATACCTGTACCTGAATTACCGACATGCCCACAGCCGTTTAGACCACCATACTGCATTCCTTTTACATGATACATGTACACATGTGTGATT
>NW_017804576.1:1064045-1090363 GCF_001625305.1 Branchiostoma belcheri | reverse complement strand
CCTTTTTACGTGATACATGTACACATGTGATTCCAAAATGTACCCAAGAAACAAGATTTTTTCTGATCATGTCTGCTCTACCTGATGGCAAACTTTGGGTTGGATTAGCAATACCGTTTTCCTGTTACCAGCAACGAAAATACCTTGATGATGTTGTTAAGAAATACTAAGTGATGTTGCAAGTAGACAACTTACGCTCTGACTAAGCCCTCCTTGTGGTTGCTGAAATGTATATGTACATGTAGTACCAGTAACGTTATGTCACTTCACCTTTTCTGGTTGAAAAAATATCATATTTGCAAAAGATCCTATTTGCAGTTAATGACAAAAGAGTATTTATGTCATTTTCTGCATCTCTATGTATGGCAGTATGTTAGGAGTTACAGTTATATAATGTATAAGTTAATATTTAGTAATAAATCTGTGTTGTTGGTATACAAGATATTCTGTCTTCTTTTTTGGCTTCATTCTACAATTTTTGGTAAAGATTAAGAATGACTGACCATGACTCATACTTACTTTACTTACTTAGGCCCTTCGCCCCTGCCAGGGCAAAGGCCACCAATCATGTTCTTCCACTTCCCCTCGTCTCTGGGCCTTCTTCTTCAGGTCCTGCCAGCTGGTGCTGATGCTCCTCATCTCCTCCTCCGTGTCCCTTCTCCAGCTGTTCTTGGGTCTACCCCTCTTCCTCTTACCCGGTGGATTCCAGGTCAGGGCCTGCAGAGTGATACTAGTGTTGGCCTTCCTCATCGTGTGTCCTATCCAGGACCATTTCCTCTTAAGTATCTGTTCCCTGATGGGATTCTGACCCGCTCTGTCCCACAGCTCCTGGTTGCTGATTCTGTCCCACCACCTGATCTTGAAGATTCGTCTGAGACATGTGTTGATGAAAGTCTGTAACCTGTGCTGTGTGGCTCTTGTTGTTCTCCATGTTTCCGAACCATGGAGGAGGACTGATTTGACATTGGAGTTGAAGATGCAGAGTTTGGTGGCTCTTCGAATCCCTCTAGAGGCCCAGACCTTCCTTAGCATGATGAACGCTGCCCTTGCCTTCCCCATCCTTGCTGACACATCTCTACCCGTGCCCCCTTGCTGGTCGACCACGCTACCCAAGTACACAAAGGCTTCTGTCTCCTTCACCTCTTCCCCTACAATGATGGACCATGACTCATGGCTTGAGAAAATGCATAAACCACGCAGACACTCAAAACCATTTTCAGATATTGGTGTCATCCATACTTACATTCACAAATCATACAAAAGGCATGCGGCTCTTTGGTAGTACAGTTTTTATTTATTATATTAAGGTTATGGGTTACAGTATATGACAGGATGATGTTAAAAGAAAGTCAGTGTTACAGCATAAATGTTTGTGCCTTAGCTAGCCTGGAATCCATCCGTGAATACTGTGTCCTCTGCTGGGGAATGGAGCGGAGACACAGTGTTCACGGATGGATTCCAGGCTATGCCTTAGCTGGAAAGATGACTAATTTCATCATGTTCAATGGTGACCATACAATATGTATCTACAATGAAAATGAATACTTCTCCAGTTACCTATTTCTTACAAGAATATCCCTTTATTAGCTGGCATTATTGCACAATGCCACTGAGACTGTTCCTAGCCCCTGAGACTGTCTATAAGACCCTGTATTGTAGCCAGAGTCTGCTCCACCTCGGTCAGTCTGCCAGCCAAGTCCTCCGGCATCTGTCCTGTCATGGCGTCCGTGTGTACCTGACGAACCTTGGTCCCGACCTGGCGCAGGACCATCTTCGCAGCCGACAGTGACTGGATAGCCTCCGTGGGGTTGGTCTTCCTCTTGCTCACTGTCATGGCAGCTGAAGATGAAAAAGAAAGCAAGCCATATCATTAGTAAGCCAACGTTAGCGAGCATGGCAACTACAAGACTAAGAATTTCGTCAAATTGTAAAAGGAACATCTTGGAGATCTTTCAGGTTGTATGAAACAGGCCTATCAAAAACTAATCCTGTGACAACATTGGGGGAGGGCAACCTGGAAAGGTGCGTATGCACCTGTTTTTCCCTCCCTTTCACTTTGTGGAAAATGCCAAAAAACAAATTAACAAGCATTGAACTTCAGCCTCTACCAGGCTTTGGGAGGCGGCTGGAAAGAGTAGAAATCGGCTAAATAGAGAGATAAGCATGCCAAGGGAGTTTGTTCGCCGAGAGAACAGTTCGCCGCACCCCAAGTAAACTTACCCATCTGTGCGATTACGTTTGCCAGAGCAATTGTGTAAAATATTTGGGTGATGGAGAAAGCCTTTCTGAGATCTCACCCTGAGCCAGGAGCAGTGCCTGGTCCATGACGTGCCCCGCGGAGGCCGGCTCCCGGTCCCATCCTGACGACTGTGTGCTGCAGCGGTGGGCCTTCTGCAGGAACTGCAGGGCCTGGAGGGGGAAGAAGGGTTACCATGATTCTGTATCTGTATCAGTGTACTAGTAGTAGTAACTGCCCTTCTGTGTAACACACCAGCTTTGCAGGCACGTGGCAACTACATGTAGTAGCTATTTACACCAAAAGACTTGTTACACTCAATCTTTGCACATTATTGCTGTTTAAAGCTTTCTAGTGATGATGCCCCAACCGTGCTTGGTGGCAACGAGTTACACTCTACGATAGATCTTGGAGTTTTTGTTCTGCACCTAATGAAAGCCTTACTGAGGTTCCCTTCATGGTTCAAGTGGCCGTTCATATTCACACATACACTGAAACCTGTGCAAGAAGACCACTTTACAAAAGTTTACATACACCTCAAAGTAAAGAGGTCTTCTTGGACAGGTTGCCTTCTTGGACAGGTAGCCTAATGCTTGCACCTCTGGAGGAAACATATCAGGACCAGGAAAAGTGGTTGTTATGACATAACAGGTGGTCAGCTTGAAGGAGTGGGTGCCTGGGCAGGTTTATTTGACTGTACCCCCAGTCAGTGTATTAAGATATACAACACAAGCAAGTACATGTACTATTCTCAATGACATTGTTTTTTGTCCCCATGTAATTGACTCAACTGATATACAGGAAGATCTTTGTTTTACGTGAAAAAAGTAGTACATATATTAAGTATGAATGTCTCACATACCTTCTCGTTTTCCTGTACATCCTCATTTTGCCCATCCCCGTGTAGTCTGGCGTACAGTCGCCATATTTGGGCGTTATTGGTAACCTTTGAGGTCAGCCTGCCAAACAACTCCACAGCCTTGCCGCGCAGTCTGGATGCTAAATGTCAACAAAGTGTTTCTGTCAAACATGCTGAACATTCATAATTTCATGGCCTCTATATAACATGGTGTATCGAATTTGCTTTCATCTAAAGTTGGATTTTCAATCAGCTTATTTTAAGCAATATTGAATCATTTACAAAAAAACTTGAAGCATAATATTACATTCACAAGAATGCATAAACTCAATAAACTCAAGCTCGCAAGAAAATAGTTCCTCCACAAACAAGATAGATTTTAAAAATCTGTCCAATTGCTTGAGGAACTGTTTTCTTGTGTGACTCATTACCTGGATGTCTAACCTTCGTTAACGTATATTGTTGCATTATTTTGAGTGGTAAGGAAAGATAAAAGTCTAGCTATAACAACATACATTCAAAATCGTACAAAAAGGGTCCTACCTGGTCTGCCACTGTTGTCCTGCAGGTCTTGGCTGACAGCATCCACCAGAACCTGGAGCACCTGGCAACACAACAGGCTGTGTGTTAACAAACTAACACCAAGAGATGCACCAAGTCAGTAGCCTAGAGTCTTTTTCTTGGCAAATTTGTATAGAGCACATAAGAGGCTGGGTAACATAGATTTGGACACCAGGCTACTATAACTACTAATGCAGTAAACATTTTAGTTCTAAAAGGGTGCTGTATGTCATATATATACTGATTACATCTGTATTTTGGAAGTTGCAGTGGAGGGGTAAGGTGCTAATACTGTTTTGTGTTTTGGGCTTTTTATGTTCCTTTATTGCATATCACAAACCCATTGCTACATGTGCCAGTTTTACCCCAATCTACAGTATTTTCCTATCTGGAACCCCACTGTTCAAGAAGTGTAATATATAGACCATGTCTGGGATTCTTGGGTTATATGGAACACTCCCAAACATCACCACGGTAGTGAAAAGACGTCGGCTTAGCCTCGCGGGTCACGTGACTCGTAGTAGAGAACAAGCGGGACGACTACCAGATGCAAAAAGGAGGATTGGTCGTCCAATCACAACACTTAAGGGTCTTATTCAGTCTGACACTGGTCTACAAGGATTGGAACTTTTGTCAGCAATGAAAGACAGAAAGTACTGGCGACAAAACTTCACACGCTGCACCTCAGGAGAGGATGAGTAAAGAAGAAGAAGAAGAAGGGATTTTTCCTTACTTGTACATCAGCATGTTTGTCCTTCAGGTCCAGCATGCGATGGTACCCTGTCACCAGCTCCTCAAACTCACCCAGGTCAGTACACACCTACAGGACAGGCAGGAACAGAAATATGTTATTGTCTTGTCTTGAAAGTTCACCTGTGTTGGTAGAAGTCATTATGGGGTAGCCAAAGACTTTCTGCAACCTATGATCCACTGCTTACCAAGTCATGTGTGTCATCTGAATAACGTGACGTCACAGAAGCTGTGGACTGCTCATTCCTTGATAAAGACTGGAGATGTACCGTTAAAAATGTGGGTAAGTCCAATTTCTTGTATTGGAAATCACAGTTTAAACTTGCCTCATAACATGTTAATGTCATTGGGTAGGCTGGTTACTCACACTTTGCAGCCAAGGGCTGCATTGTCAGGAGCTTTAATACAATGCTGAATCACAAGGCTCTGGAAGGTTCCCATTTGGAACTACCTCAGGTAACTCAATGCTAATCCTCCCAAGAAGTAGCCTAGTAAAACCAACATTATAATATTACATGTGTTGTTCTGTGTAACATGTTCATGTACATTCTATTTTGAACAGCTTGCTGTGTGTTACGTAATACTGACCAGTAAGTAGTTTTCCCAGATCTTCCAGTGCTCAAAGTTGCACCTTAGGGACTCCTTGAGGGCACGGAATGCCTTCTGTCTGAAAAAGGATGAGTTTTGATAGGGTATTATCAGCCAAACTAATAAACAATAAACAATGATTAGCTCATTACAAGCAAAATTCCACCACAAAACAGCATGTGTATAGAATAAAAAGTAAAATAAGCATCTTAAGTGAAAACATCAAAAAACGAAATAGAGAAAATGTTTGATGACTCACTTCTGGTTCAACCTGATGTAGGATGTAGCAAGGTTATTCCAAGCCTCGAAGTTCTGTCAAATGAAGAAGAAATAAAAAAAAAACATTTAAAGATTTATGATAACATATCAGATTGTTTGTATACAATAGGATTGACACATTTGATGCTACATGGCGTAAACAATGTTACTCATTTATATCCCGTCTATACAAGTCATCAAACAACATTATCCAATCTGTTCTTAAATCTGAAGTGATATTCCGCAGCAGATTCTTTCGCAATAACTGGGCCCGTCTGTACTTATAGTCATATTATTCTTTTACTGATGTAATTGTGTGTGTATTTTATATGTATGTTGTATATGGGTGAGTTATGCCTGAAATAAAGAAATAAATAAAAATAGATCAGATTTTTTAAATTTTAAGAATTTTCTGTGAGGCATCATAGGACATCAACATGGGAGATAATGGGTAGTCCCTGTCCTCCATCAGTGAGCAGAGTTCTGCTGTGGTGATGTTTCTGAGGCCAGCATCCCGCTTCAGGTTGTCTATGAAGGTTTTTCTTCTTCTATTCCTTCTCTTCCTTCCCTCTGCTGGCTCCTACAGGATAAGCTGGCTGGCTAGCAGCTCAGGATGTCCCATAGAGACATGCATATGTACAACATATAGTCATAGGCATGCATAATTCATAAAGACAAGATTCAGAATACATGAATACGTACGTCATAGTCTATGAGGACACATCTGGAGAACCCGCGGGCACTGACGTCGTACCGCTGGGCAGACATCCCGGCACAGCCCAGGGCAAACCACACCGCATTCTGAAACACACAGATACATTTTATTTATTATGGGTTCACCACACCACGAAGTGGTGTGGTGAAACCATATTGCTTTTTCTGATGTTTCTTCTCCTCCTCCTTCTCCTCCTCCTCCTCCTGCCATATCTTTAAATGGATTCAGCTTCTTCATTTTAGGGCCTAAGGTCCTGAAATTTGGTATGGAGGTACAGTGAGCAAATACCCCTAGGCGTTTTTTAAATTATTGTGATACAGGCTTTTAGAATGGTTTTATTTGAGTTTTTTGGCTGTGTTATAGCAAATGTATTACTGTGTTAGTCTGCCTTGTTTACCACGTTTGGGCATGAGTCATCAGAATGGAATGCAGGGCATCAACCAATAGGCATGCAGCTTTCCTCTATACTTCTTGCTGATTGGCTGTTGGGATTTAACTTGATTAACACCTGCACAGAAGCATTTCCATACTGACAGTATGTCTGTATTCAAGTGTTTTGGTAGGTATTTCAAGCTTTCCTGCTCCAGCATTGGAATGCCGGGCATGGACGTTTTTTTTTATGTTGAAAATCAACAGTTTGCATTATGCAATTAAAAATCCTTACCAATAAAGTAGGGAATAGCTATCCAACTGTTGTTTTAGTTGTATTTTACTTCATATTATAGTTATATCAATGTAAATCATTGTTTTCCCTTGTGTTTCCCATTCTTTTCCTGCCATGTCGTAAAATGTGGTGAACCCATCGCTGTATTTGCTCCAAAGCAAATATTGGCCTTTCTAGTTTATTTATCTATCTTACATAGTAAACTATCAGACAGGTAAAATATCCATCTATGATTCTACAGGACTTTACTGCAGCCCACTGCTGTTGAACTGTACAGTCATCACTTTATGTTTGTAGTAGAAAAAGTTTGTGTTCTGAGAAAAAAGGAGATGTTCCCGGAACTATACGTTTGCAGCGTTGCATTGGCAGGAGCAGCAAAAGGAAAGTCGATGAATCATTTGTGCATGGTTATAGTAGAGGGGATTCATTCCTCAAGCTGCCGACATCTTGCACACGCAGTCGTCCCTCAGTAAGACACCTGGAGCCGCATAGTTCACGTTTAGAACTTTTATTCAGCCTGTCACACTGAATCATTTGTGCATGGTTATGGTAAGTTTGCAGTACAGAAGTGACCACAAACATAGCAAATACAAAATTACTGCAAAACAATTGTGATTTTCAGTATATAAAGTGGACAAAGGTCTCAGGACTGAAGGTAAATGTTCAACTATGGTTAACCCTGTAACCCTTAACACTTTTTTATTACGGACATTTATGAGTAATGTTTGAACATTAGGACTGCACAGTGCTCATAAGAACATCCCTACTGGCACCCACCTGTAGCCCATTGATCTCTACAGACTTCTCAAAACAGCTGATCGCTTCCGAAAACTGAGGAGGAAGATGGAACAACCATCAGTACGTTCTAACAACCTAACATGATTCAGACATACGTGTATGGAAGAGGTAAGTAGACACAATGATAGCATCACAGAGTACTTGATGGAAAGAAAGTGTCATGGTTTCAGGAAAAAGGCTGTAAAGTAATCTGAGACACCACAACAATCAGACCATATCAACAAGTATGAATATAAGCATTAAAGTTCATCTGTGTTGGTAGATAACATTATAACAGTTAGACTTTACGTGACCAACACAATATGTTTCCGACGTCACGTCCCGGAAGCTGCAGTAGAAGGGTCCATTCCGTGCACAAGACTGACGGAGTCGGTCGAAAATTTAGGGTAAGTCCCAATTTACTTTGTGTTGGTCACGTAAAGTTTAACTGTTATCATAAGTATGAATCTAATCAGGTACCTTTCAACTAATACATGTACAATGAAGATAAATGAAACTGAATATGAAGGGAAATATGTAACAAATGCAATGAAAAAAATTGAGTTAGGCCATGTTGATTTGATTATACGGATGACATCCTCTGGGAACCCCAAAACTGATGCGCGCGTGCGAATAAAAAAAAGTTTTGCAACAAAAAAAAGTTGCTTTCACTATGAAATCTACGTGGTCATGAAGGTTGAAGAAATGGCACAGAATATGTTATGGTGAATAATCTACTCTTCGAATTCATTTCTTTACATTTTTGTCTTTTTTCCTTTGAGTTTGGCATTCTACGACATTGGTATCGTTTCTAAATGTTTTCCTTGCAACTTATGGTATATTTTTGCTCATTTAGCAACTGTTTTGCACGATTTACAGTATGGTTGAAAACTTTTTTTTTTGTGGAAATGGCCGAAAATTCATGCGCGCGCGGATGTCATCCATATAATCAAATCAACATGGCCTTAGCTCACCCTAAAGTCTTCTTAAGACTGTCAACAGTATAGCTTAGAGATCGTACCTTTTCCTCTTTGAAGTTTGCCCAGCCCAGGCTCCGTTGAGCGCGGGCACTCCTGTGGCTGGACAGCTCCCAGGCCTTCTCGTAATGCTGCTTCTCCTGTTACAAACAACAGTACAAAATGTACCATCAATATAGATGGGATACATGCATGTAAGGCTGCCTATGAGAGATATAATGAAACAGCATTTATTACTGTAACAATACATCCAGATAGGTGAATAAAGAAGAACTTTATTGCACGACAATTGCACATGGTACAATGTGTGGCAAACTACATTATACTGATACAGGTACAAACATCTCAAAGATTTAGAACACAATAAAGGAAACACAGGGTTGAGCTTACAAGCAGCAGAGGATACAGATACAAGGGGCCAGCTTCTGGCCTGAGCACCAAGGAAGTCCTTAATTTTGCCTGAAATTTGGTTGAAATGAAGATTTGCAATGTTCGTTTTTTTTAATTAAAAAAAATTAATAATTTCTAACGAAGCCCTACGGCCCTCACCCCTGTGACGTCCCCCAGCAGGCAGTACAGCGTCGGCGTCTCCTGTACGGCCAGCTGGTCCTGGATGAGCTGCTCGGCCTTCTGGTACCTGTAGATTCATACAATCATATGTTTGTTTTGCCCTGTATGTACGTTTTGTACGTATTGTTTTGTTTCTTGTATTTGTATGTTTTCAATTTGCCATTCCGATGTGTTTACCCGAAGCCTATACTGGCCGCACTTTTTAAACCTTTGTATGTAATTTGTGTATTTGTACTTTTGTTATTGTCCTTCTTTTTCTTTTTATGTGGACGTTTGGCCTGAAACAAAGAATAAATAAAATAAATAAATAAAATAAGTGAGCTGAATAAATGTGTTTTGTGTCCAGGGCCCCACTGCAAACCAGTGTTTAACCACTGAATACAAGGTTACCTTAGAATACAAAAACAAATAGACTAAAATAAACTAAACTAGTACCTGCCGAGCTGGTGGTAGCAGGTGATGGCATCCTCCCACATGTGCAGCCTCAGTAGGATGTCCAGTGCACTGCTCAGGGCACCCAGGCTCACCAGCAACTGGGCTAGCTCTCTCTGTGGAGGGGGATTACAGTTAATGACGACCTCTAACAGTAAAAACTTTAAGGCTAAGGTATTGCCATGGCCTCAGTAGAACATCCAGCGTGCAGCTCAGGGCACCCAGGCTCACCAGCAACTGGGCAAGCTCTCTCTGTAGAGGGGTGTTACAGTTAATGGCGACTTCTAACAGTAAAAACTTTAAGGCAAAGGTATTGCCATGGCCTCAGTAGAATATCCAGCGTGCAGCTCAGGGCACCCAGGCTCACCAGCAACTGGGCTAGCTCTCTCTGTGGAAGGTGTTACAGTTAAAGGGGAACAAGAGGTTTTAAAAAAATGACTGTCACATTATATCATACATGGTATGTCTGAAAAGTTATTTGGTATACACTTAGCTCACTAGTCCATTTTGTTTAGAGCGCTACCGGCCGTTTGAAGTTGCGCCATTTTCCCGCTCCCCACCATCACAATGACGGAGCCCATGACAGGTTTTATTGAACCTCTTGTTCCCCTTGGGTATTCGGACTTAGCTGCCCTGCCCGGTCCACCTAAACCGCTGCCCGGTCCGGTCCGAGGCCGCTAATGGGGGTTTTGCGTATCCCATGCGCCGGAGCAAGCATTTCGCTCCCGGCGCAAGGACCCGGCCATAATACAGTACCGTTCGCGTTATAGTTACCCTAAGGGCCGTTACTAACGCGTTTTTTTCCCCGTTAGTTTTCCGTTATTAACTGGTTACTTTTCCGAAAGTTTTCCGTTACTTTTCCGAAAGTAACGCGTTTCTTTTTCGTCAGACTTCTCCATTCATATGCAGGCGCGGTAACATCACAGGAATCGTGGGAGGAGTACTAATTTACCTCATGCGGGGCGGGAAATTACCGATACACACCGCTGGAACAGCGAAAGGAACGTTGATCTAGCCCGCATTTTACTATATAACAGTAACGTTTAAAACCGGCGCATCAATTAGATCGACATTTTCTTTTGTCAGTGTTGCCCATGCAAGCGTTTCTATAGTTTGTCAACTTTATTTTGCTATTTTTCTCTGTTTGTTTACTTATTTTACCACCGAATATGCAATCCTAGATGATCTGAATTAACTGTTATAAATACCCCGGTCCGCCGTACATAATAGGCGGCGGGCCCGGCGTGAGGTTACGTTAGGGATGTGCAAAAACATCGCGAATAATTCCTATAACACTCGAAAAAGGTAGCATATTTACACGTGCCCACAAACATTTTTATGGCTAATTATTGACCAGTTTTGGGGAGTTTTGTTATGTCCTTGGGGTTTTGTTTAGAGTGGGACAGAAAGCCGTGCCGCGACTCCGACTCCGTGCACTTCCGTGTTACATTTACGTTGTACGTGACCAACAAAATTACGCCAAAGGCACCACAAATCCACATGTGCATATGTATTTTTCCCGAAAATTCTTTTGAGTACGCATTTCGTCACTAGGATTTTGCTAATTAGTCGTAGAAATAAGGTAGAAACCAGCGTAAATGTGGCTATCTCCAGATCGCACTTCGCGCGGGGAAGGGCGCCCCAGCATGCAACGGGCTTCGTTCTAGCCAATCAGAGCGCAGGTCATCTAAGGTGAACCAATCAGAGCGTAGCTACTTGCATATTATAATGAGCATGCTGCTTCACATGCCGGCGGCCGGCCATGAGTGCGCGGGAAATGTGTTTTGCAACTATATTTTTACGGGGATTTTCTGACGTTTGACGCTGACTTTGGCACGATATGATCGCACTACCATGTACACGCTACCGTAGGCGGCAAATGAGTGGTCATTTTTATACAATCGTCGAGAAATTTTGGCGTTATGCACCCGGAATTGAGCCGATCTCAGTTTGCGTTCCCTCGATTTTTGACAGTTTCCCCCGTGTTTCCCTCCTCAAAATAAGAAACAAAACTACCGCTATTAAATAGAACCATGTATTACAATTATCATTTCAACATGATAGATCTATTATATATTCCTTTATTTAAGTATGATATCATCATGGTTGTGGAAAGTCCTCAGCTAGCAAACCGAGTCCTTGCGCCGGGAGCGAAATGCTTGCTCCGGCGCATGGGATACGCAAAACCCCCATTAGCGGCCTCGGACCGGACCGGGCAGCGGTTTAGGTGGACCGGGCAGGGCAGCTAAGTCCGAATACCCTGTTCCCCTTTAATGTAGAGGACATTTGGGGCTTCTTTTTACTTACAATTTTCATGTGTCAAACAAAAGCCAAGATAACTGATACATTTATCAAAACTTACTGTTCAATATAATTCCAAGTGAGAAACACATAACCCTTACCTCCATGATCCACCTGGGTGGCAGGGCCACACTGTACACCAGCCCAAGTCTGACCTGGGCAGGGGGGGTCGGGGACTTGTACTCGTCAACCAACGACTGAAACAGGAACACATACATTTTTTTTTATTGAGTAAAGCAATACAAATACAAGGACGAAGTGGGACTGAACTGAAGTTATACAACTTATTTTACAGCCCCACTGCTTATTTTACAGCCCCACTAACTTATTTTACAGCCCCACAGTAACACATAAATGTACATGGGAACTGAAGGAAGACAGCTTCAGCTCAAAATGGACAAACTCCACACAGTACTTGGAAAAAATGCCTGAGTCATTGGTGATACAAAACATAGATGGCTTCTTTATTTGCTTCTTTATTTGAGTTTATCACAAGGTAATTCTATGGCAATCACTCGAGATCTTTATTTGCAATCAGATACAGATTCATGTACAGATACAGATTCATGTATGGATACAGATTCATGTACTGATAGACCGTGTCAGTTCCTACACCTGAGTGAGGAGGGTTGACACGGTGGCCTTTGCGTGGATTTGTTTAAGGTGGATAACAGGTTGCGAATCTGACCACACACTTGGGCATCCGTCTTCCCCAGCGGATCCATATCACAAGGTAAAAGGGAAGGCAAACAGATGCATATGCACCTTTAAAGGTTTTTTTTTTAAATGAATAAATCTTTATTCAACTTGCAGACATTACAATTGCCTGAATTTGCCAGTTATTTACATTAGAATACGTTTGTCATAAAATATTCTCGAATCATTTATACTAGTCGGAGTTGATGCATTCATATAGTATATAGTACATAATATTATAAAATAACTACTGTAACATAAATACATTGCGACATACTGTCATGGTAAATCAGTACAGAAATCCCCACACAAAAAAACATCTTGTACTGGTCCAAAGTCAGCAGATCCTGAAGCAACGATAAATTTCAGTAACTTGAGTAAGATCCTGACCTGCAGCTGCATCATGGACCGTTCCACCTTCCGGCTGCTGGTTTTTTCCCCTCGACACCTGAGCAGCAGCGCAGCTGTCTGTACCGACCAATCACGTGGCTGGTCCAGGAGGTACTAGACAGGCAGGTAAAAAGGCAACAATGTTGCAAAAGTACATTTGATTGCCACATAGAAATGTATCCATGATAGTAGATTTATTAGTTACATCCTCCTCCCACCCTCAACAGGGAAGGGGGGCTACGGGTCGATCTTTCCGGCACTTGGGATTTGGCACTCCCAGCCCCGAGGACAGACAACACTTAAGCTCCTGTCCTGTATAACAGGAGCTTTCAGACTAATTTGCATCATCTTGTCTTGACTTGTCTGACTTTTGTTCCTTCTTCGACTTCCAAAAATTTGTCTTCACTTTATTTGCATATCAATCAACAGGTTGTGTATATAAACCTGCTTTCCCCTCTGGTCTCTCAGTCACTGACGAAAGCTAGTGGATACTAGCTGAAACGTCTGACGTTTTCAAAATCATATCCAGTTGCTTGAGTAACTGTTTTTTGGCATATCGTATTACCTGGATGTCTAACCTTCATCGACGTATCCTCCTTTTCATTTAATGGCATCAGCATAATTGACTGAAGTTAGTTGAATCATTACCTAATTTAGTATCTTATAACTGCTATGAAAATTGTCATATGATAGTACATGTACACGTGTTGCTAACCTTGTCTGTATGCTACATGAATGCCAGGATAAAGTAAAATTATAATGCAGTACAACACTTACATAGACATATGCTAAGACCTCTTCTTCAGTCAGTTTGTCCTTAGGACAGTTTCTCTTCCTGTTGATGCTGAAAGCACAAGATTTGTGAATCAGCTGTGTATTGAATTTCAGTTACAAAAGAAACAAGTTAGACTCACTGAAGAACAAGACACACTGTAAAAATCATGTTGCATTCCTGTCTCTTTCATGATACAGTACATGAATGCGTTCTAGATCTCAAATCTGTTGGTAAGGACCTGATCATCATACGATCACTGTACAATCACAAACTGAGGGCATTCTCATAGAGTCGGGAACCAAGTACAGATCTTTTTCAGTAGTTGGTTCTATCATATTGTAATTCACTTTATGTTCATGCGTAGCAAAATTTCACGGTCTGAGAAAAATGGGCATGTTCACAGAACTATATGTTCATGGTGCCAACAGGTGCAGGAAAAAGAAAGTCCAGGAATTATTTGTTAACTGTTAATGATAAGTTCACTGTACAGAAGCGACAGTGAACACAGTGAACAATAAAAGTACAGTGAAAAAATCAGGAATTTCGGTAGCCTGCTTGAACATCCTACATCAAGATCATGCGATGACCTATACGACGAAGGTGACTGATTTTTTACCCACCACAGGCCCAACACCAGGGCTTGTTCTACAGAGGAGAGGTCAATGACCTCCACCTGGTCAGGGTCGGTCAGCTTCATCTGGTTCAGCAAAGTGTCATCATCCAGGGAAACGTCCTGGAAAAACAAGTTGTATTCTACGATTACATCGGTGAAGGCTAGACATCCAGGTAATAAGATACACCAAAAAACAGTAACTGTTACTCAAGCAACTGGATATGATTTTGGATACAGACGTTTCAGGTAGCATCCACTACCTTTCATCTCTGACACTGGAGAGTTGTCAGAAAAGCAATCCTACGATTAGCCTAGGTAAAGTTCTGCCTATTCCTCTGTACACTGCTTACTATAGGACATCCTGCGATATATCCTATCATAGCTTTAAAAGAAATGCATCGCTGGTATTAAAGATGAAAGATGTTGGCTGGTACAGAAAAGGTGGCAAGCAAAGCAATTTTCACTCTAAGGGTCAAATCACAATCTTACGAACACCAGCTTTGAACATATTATTATTACGGGCTTGTGCATGCATGTTACAACCATACGTCTATCAACTCTACCTCCTCAGTACGGCCTCTCTCAACGTACATGGGGGGATATGACTGACCTTAGGAGTAAGGGCAACCCCCTTGTCTGGCTGTTCCAGTTGGCAGCCTCCCTCCCTGTGGACCTGCAGCACCAGCTGTGCCTTTTCTACCTGCTGGAACCGAGTTCTCTTCCCCATGGCACCTGTTTGGGGGCGGGAAAGGTTGTGGTGTAGGAATGAACATTTGTACTTTACAAAACTGTTACTCTTACAGCATCGATAGGGTTAAGGCCCCGTCACACGTTTAGTGGGGTCGTGTGGTGCAGTCGGTAGCGCGTTCGGCTCACACCTGAGAGGTTGCGGGTTCGAACCCTGCCCATGTCACCGATCTTGTGCCCTTGGGAAAGGCCCTTTACACTTTTCCTCACTTCACTCAGGAGTAAATGAGTACCTAGCTTCCGCTAGGGATATCCCTCAGATAGGACGTTAAATGGAGGTCCCGTGTTTGGGATAGCCACACCCCACGCACCTTAAAGAACCCACCACACTTATCGAAAAGAGCAGGGGACCTTCCCGGTGTGAGTGGTTCAAACCTTACAGTCTGGTCTCGGGGTTGACATCTTTGAAGAGGTGATAGTCACCTGTTATGTCAATCCTTCCACAAATATGGTAAATCGTCATAAATAAATAAATAAACACATTCAAAACCTTTCCTGGACCGCTACCAAGCATGCCCAGATTTAGGCCAGAACTACTTTTTTTATACAAGTCAAAATAAAGTTGAGTTAACTTTGAGTCAAATTTGACTCCTAAACATACGCGAACCCCAGACAACAATGGCCAAACCTCCCATCCACACTCAAATGTTTAACGTTCAAAAAAAAGTTTAAGTCCTCCCCGTAACCATCAGCATGGCCATGGTCACATATGGCGGCACCCATCTCCGTTTCTGTAGCCCTTGGGCCACACAGGTGTGCAATCACTACAGCAGGGGGCTAGTCCACTGGTAATGGTGTGTGTTCAACTATCATACTCTTTCCCAAATGCTGAGTGCTAAGCAGAGAAGGCAGTATGTACCATTTTTCAAGTCTTTGATATGACTCGGCCTGGGATCAAACTCACAACCTACCGAATGCAAGGCGAGCACTCTACCCATTTGGCCATTGCACCAGTTCCTGTTTGGGGCGGGAAAAGGTAAAAGAACCCAACACACTTATTCAGAAGACTAGGAGTGACCCGTTGTGCTTGGCTACAAATGCAAGCCGTAGTGAAGCCGCATTGCACTACTAGCTAACCAGAGAAGTGCCGTGTTTCATTCGTTCTCAGTCTTATTATTCTCAGCGTGAGGTCACCTTCTCAATCTTTTGTTCTATCTTGAGGTTGGCATGTAGGACTGAACACCTTATAGAACTGTTAGTATTACAACTGGCAGGCTGTTAATGTTACAACCTACATAGGCTGTAAGTGTTACAACTTTGGTAGGCTTATAAGGGTTTGACGCCACATTACATTTATCCCATTACAGTTATCACAACAACTCTAAGAAGTGTCCAATAAAGTATCTGTGCCCTTGCACTCGCCAGTGGCAGTCGTAAGTTGGGCCATGGTTGTTACAAGTTAGTGTGTCAGCTGACCCTACCTGTGAGTTCCACCTGTAGTCGTGCCAGCTTGGCAGCTGACCTGAACTGTTCCTGTGCGGCTGTATACTGGTAGTAGTGCAGGCAAACAAACAAACAAACAAACAAAATCACCCAACCCTACCTGTGAGTTCCACCTGTAGTCGTGCCAGCTTGGCGGCAGAGCTGAAGTGTTCCTTTGCAGCTGTGTACTGGTAGTAGTGCAGGCAAACAAACAAACAAACAAACAAACAAACAAACAAATCAGCCGACCCTACCTGTGAGTTCCACCTGTAATCTCGCCAGCTTGGCAGCTGAGCTGAACTGCTCCTGTGTAGCTGTGTACTGGTAGTAGTGCAGGCAAACAAACAAACAAACAAATCAGCCGACCCTACCTGTGAGTTCCACCTGTAGTCGTGCCAGCTTGGCAGCAGAGCTGAAGTGCTCCTGTGCAGCTGTATACTGGTAGTAGTGCAGACAAACAAACAAACAAACAAACAAATCAGCCGACCCTACCTGTGAGTTCCACCTGTAGTCTAGCCAGCTTGGCGGCAGAGCTGAAGTGCTCCTGTGCAGCTGTATACTGGTAGTAGTGCAGGCAAACAAACAAACAAACAAACAAACAAACAAACAAAATCAGCCGACCCTACCTGTGAGTTCCACCTGTAGTCTAGCCAGCTTGGCGGCAGAGCTGAAGTGTTCCTGTGCAGCTGTGTACTGGTAGTAGTGCAGGCAGGTGTAGCCAGCTTCCAGCTGGTACAGCACCTGGAGCCACCTGCAGCTGTCTGAGAACAGCACCTCCTCCCTCTCCGTCACTGTGGGCCAACAAAACGTTGTTTTTTTTTTCAGAAGCTGTGAAGGGTTCCCTAGCCCACACTACACTGCAAGGGAAGGCGGAGGGTGGACGACTGAGGGGGCGTCTGCGAAGGACCTGGACTAGTGACCTGAAGGAATGGACAGGACATCCCCTGAGTCACCAGACAAGTCTAGCTGAGAACCGCCCTGGGTGGAAGAGTCTTGTTGACAGTCTAGTTGCCCCGACGGCAGTAAAGACTGCTATGGGACCGGTGAGGTGAGGTGAGGTGTGGATTGCCCCTTCCTTGACAAAGATTTGGGTAAATCCAGTTTCTTGTGTTGGAAATTACAGTTGTTTTTTGTGTTTTTTATTCACATATATTTATTGAGTATACCTTCTACTCAGATACATAAAATGAGTGTAAAACACATTGACAAGATACATGCAAAATTACCAGGTGGGTTATATTACAGTTTAAACTTCATAATGATAAGCTTAATTTTATTCACTCATTTTGAACAGAGTAAGACTTACCAACATACCAAATATCATCATAATCCATAAAGGCGTTATGAAGTTATGCTGACTACAAATGTGCGGAAACACAAACACACAGACACACACACAGACACACAGACAGACGCGCCAAAAAGAATACCTCCATTTTTCATGGAGGTAATAAAAAGTTACATGGGGTCAGTATCACCCCACTTTAATTGACATAAAAATAATTTCAATACGAACAGTGCTGAAAGATAGACGTACCATCCTGTATGTATTTGAGAGCCAGTTGCTGCAGAGTTGGGAGTCTCGACTCTTCCATGAGCTGCTGGTGTACCCACACACACCTCAGGCCCCACCAACCTGCAGTCTGGGGAACAGGAGAATCAGACCTTCAACTGCTGGATAGTACTTACTACCTAGCTTGCGCACATTCATTTGTTTCCTTCAGGAAGGCCTTTGATAAACTAATGCTTTGACCCACTTCATATTTATAAGATGTTTACTTCTATACACTTTTAAGAGCATGTACACATATGTCATAATCACAGAAACTGTCCCTGGACAGTTAAAAATTCCAGTGAGTCCATTTTTTTTCATTGGAGAACAGTTAAATTGCTCTACAATTGTTTTGCACACATATGAAGACTTACAAATATGGTCCTGTCATCCAATTACTTTTTTTACTTCAGTCTATAATGCAAGACTGCAAGCGTTGATAGCCTGAGTGCCAGCTAGCCTTTTTAGCTTTCGTCTGTTCCCCATGATCCGCTACCGGTACGGAATTGTGGGGAGTGGACATTAGAGCTAAAAAGGCTGACACTCAGCCTAAAGAGTTGATGCTCTCCATCTTTGTGTCTAAAAAACAAAATAAAAGAAACGTCCAGACCTGACAGTGTGTGAGGAGGTGATAGCTGTCCATCAGCAGGGTCCGAGCTGCCAGGAAGTACAGCAGGTTGGAGCAGAGGGGGTAGGCACTCTCCCCATCACAGGTTAGGGACTGACAAACTGGCTCTAACAAGTCCTGTAGTAAACATGCGAAAATAGTTTCATCAGGTTGGCAGGGGTTTTCTTTTACCCAACCAATATATAATTGTTTCTTAGCTTTCTTACTGCAAAAGTTCTCTTTGCAAAAGTGCCACCTACATCTGCTTGATATAGCGACGAGAAGCAGAACTCCAGTCAGAAGCTCTGAGGAAGGTGTCTGATAGACACCGAAACGTAAGCAAGGTTAGAGACATTATTGGTTGTGTAAAAGAAAACCCCTATATCCTGTAGTAAACATAATTTACTTAGTACTACACAGAGCTTTCCCTTCACACCCTGTAGCACGGAAACATGCCTGTTACCGTGCCGTCACTGAAGTTGTACATGTAGGATTTTCAAGTAGGCTCTAACAGAACTAACATCCAACAAGGATAAATGTTAAACAGCATAATGTCTCTGATGTTCTATGTTATTGTTAGATTTAATAATGTTTGTTCTATTTTCTTCTTACTTACAAATATGATGTCAACTTTTAATATATACCAGATATTGTAGGTTCTATAGTGTCTATCTAATTTTTATACATGCATATTGTAAGTAGGGCGCAATTCGAGCTAACCAGGCCCACAAGTCCCTATCCTAATAATACTTGAACTTGAAGGACCTAAGACAGCCTTTCCAGTAACAAGACAGCTGAATTTTGTATGACATATGACTATCCCAAAAATGCCACAAGTTTGTGATCACACAACAATGATATAATGACTGTGACCGAGTTGAATAACCATTAAAAAGATGGATTAAAGGAGGAAGAAAGAAAGAAACAAGGCAAAAGAAACCTTGACCTTTTGGTCTTGTCTGTAAGCCTGTGGGAGGATGTCAGTCTGGTCCCCCGCCACCGGTGGACCGGTCCAGTTGGACTGCACAAACAGCTGCAGGCAGGCTACCCCGGTCTGGAGAACACACAGTTCCCTGGGACAGAGATGTACCCTTAACGGTGCACACCCCAGTTCTTCCGCGACCGGGGTCCGTGATAGTCCGTTGTAAAAAAGTGACGAAAGGGTTTTGAGGGTCCAAGTTTGAGGTGACATTTCTTATAAACTGCCACGAAGTATCATTAAACATTAACATGGCTGAAGAGTGTAAGAAATGGTGATTTTGGGGTGAAAATTTCTTTTGGCTCCGAACCTTACTTCCGGGTATCCTTGCGCGCCAAGTGTAATCCGCCCGTTTGACCTAGTTTTCGCTCTGTGGCTTCGTAGGGGTGGATTTGCAACCCCTCGCGCCGTGGACTGTTTAGAAAATTACAGTACTAGAATTTTCTTTATAATTTACTCGGGTATAGTCAAGGCTTGGGTCTTTCTGCCAGCATCAGTCATTTCTGCCGGAAAATTTTTTTTTGTGGGATTATCCTACGCGAAAATTTGCAATTTTGGGCATTAATTTTGGAGTGAAAATAATGTTTTTTCCGTTGATTTTACCAAACTTAAAAAGGTTGAAGAAACCAAACTCAGCTTGTCTTGTAGCTGAAGAGATACCCTTTCGTCCCATATACAGTTATTCTCCTTCCGAATTATTTCACGCCAGAGACGGTCGCTAGATTTGAGGGTGTGCAGCTTCGAAAAGAGGCCCCAAATAAACTGGGGTGTGCCCCCTTAAGATGTTACTCTATTGTGAAGATGATTGAAAAACACCTAAAAAAAATGTCAACCTAGAAACATTGTACATGTATATCTGTAGAACAATACATGTAACTTAAAACTACTGTCATTACCCTAATAGTCATCATCACCATAATCATTACCAGTCATCGTCTACAGAGAGTGTAAAGTAGGACAGCTAGTCCCTTAAATGTTACCAGTTAAACAAAAAGTATGACTGTATTCTAACAATAGAGAAACTAGACAATAACTGTACTCTTACCTGTCCACAGGTGTGTCCCCATGCTCGCCACCCTCAGCGTTGGACAGGTACTCCTGTACCTGCCTCCTGAGGAACTCTGGGTAGGGTTCTGTTGCCATGACGACCCGCTCGGTCCCGAGGATGGTCCTGGCTGCCGCAGTCTCCAGTACCTGCCCGTAGTCTCCCCTGGTCAGGTGCCCACACAGACTGGATACATCTGTAGGGTGGGGGAAATGTAGATGGGTCAAGTTGAAGTAAGAGGGCCTGCAAGGGGGTGGGGGCGGTCCCGACAAAGCTCTACGCTGAATTTGGAAACCTCTCGATTACGCTTTACGATAAATTCCAAGTGGCTACAACGCATTACGTAGAATTAAAACGCCGAATACGCTCTACGCAAAAATATTAGAGCGGTCTGTCTGTCTGCGCTCTGCGTAGAATTAAAACGGCCGATTGCGCTCAACGGAAAAGGGCTTGCGGGCCCCCATGTAATAATGATAACTATATGTAACAGCAGTGGGGGGTTTATAGCCACTACCAACTGATCCTTCTAACAGGTCTAGACCTTTTAGCCAAATGGTTAGAGCATCTGGGTGCAAGCTGGCTTGATCCCCGGCCTGGGACCAGGAGTGTCTCTCTGTTTCTACTCTCCTGTTTCTTACAGTGGTTCCCATGCCGGCCCTGGGAGTTCTGGCAAAGAGTGCCGCTCCAGGGATATCGAATTTGGAAGATTCGAGGGCGAATCTTGAAAAGAAAAGGGGGAGTAGTGTAACAGTGGGGGGTTTATAGGCACTACCAACTGATCCGGCCGATGGGTCTAGACCTTTTTAATAGCCGAATGGTTAAAGTGTTTGGGTTATGGACTGGTGCTCGGGTTTGGCGTGGGTTTGATCCCCAGCCCGGGACCAGGAGTGTCTTTCTGTTTCTACTCTACTAATTCTTACAACTAGTTGTTTCACTAGTACTATGGCCAGTAATATGAAAGAGCGGTCTAAACTGGAACTTATGCTGAGGACCTACCTGGTCTGAAGGAATCTACTCTACTCTATTATATATCAAATATGTTTATTTCTCTACCAAAGGATATATTTAATGATCATAAACACATGCATAATGTCCTTGAGTGAAGCTATGATGCATTTTACCATTTTGACTATAACATTATTACAGCTCCGTGATTTTACATACCTGTGATCACTTGTGTTTTGTATTGCGCATGCATAATCACGAATAATCGTCAGTGGACACACACAGCCAGACTAGATCTTCACAGAAAATGGGAAATGTAGCACAAACTCGGCAAACAGACACTGCTGTCCTAACGTTACCTGCGTTCTCGCCACCATCAGTTGGGCAGCTTGTTCCGGCCAGGATGTTCAGTTCCAATGAAGTACGGAGCACATGGCTGTCGTCTGCTGGCACCGCCATCTTTCCCTACCTGAAAATGAAAATTTAGCTGTTCACAAATTTCTTTATTCCGCGCCTGCATGGTAGGGACTTTTTGAAACATAGATTCTTACAGTTAAGAGAATTAATTACCAAATAGCTTGCAAATGCACGGTACAGTATATTACTTGTAACAATATGTGCACATTGTAGTCTTGTATCGCATATTTTGTGTGTTAATACGATAAGGCAACATATAAGCCGTACTCAGGACACCTAAGTAATCGCTGATAACTAGCGGTTCAAAAGCGCCGACTAGCGGACAATATAAACCATTGCAGGGGACGATTCAGTTTGCTTCTTGCAGTTTTGTAACAAACTGCTAGAGGTCGCTTTAGCACGACATGGAAATTTGGACTATGCCAAATGTTGCCGATTGAAATATTATAGTATTGTGCAGTTTTTGTTAGAAAATGACTGCTATACGTTGAAGTCTTGAATGGAATAAAAGTATTTCGCAGCTACAGAGGAGTCTTTTAGTTGATTGAGTCACTAACCCAGTAAATTATAAGATCCCTCCCCCCGAATCTTGTACTTGTGTGTTCCGGTCCGGCCTGGGGCTGATATGGAAATATCGATAAGGTGACGGCAGACCGGAGCAAGGGGCAAAACACGTATCTGGTAACGTCGGCTGGTTCCTACATGGTGTAAAATACTGGCGCCACGATGTTCCACAGGAGCTGGTGTTTCTCGCCGGTAAACTTCACGGCGAACCGGAGCATCAGCGGCGAGCAGTTGCTGAAGCAGGGCTTCCTACGGGAGCGGCTCGGGGCCTGCCGCAGCCTGTACCGCAAGGACCTCTTCGGTCACTATGGATGTGTCAACGCCATCGAGTTTTGCAATCATGGCGGGGACTTTCTCATTTCGGGTGAGTCCTGTACTTTTGTCATCCTCTTTAGTACAGTCCCTCCCATATATTCTCACAGGCGGAGTTGCTGAAAAGCTTGAAGAATTGCTGATTTGTCGAGCCTGACCAGGGAAGCTGTCCGTATCGCTAGGCTGAGATAGGCGACTTGCCCCGTGGGAGGGCGTGACTACTGACTGGGAGAAGATGGAATTATCCGGCCATCAGCGGTGCAGCCGGCAGAATAACGCAAGATTTCCTGACAGGACGTGTTCTGTTTGCTTAGCACAGGTCACGGACACAGCCCCCTAAAAATCGGTCAGTCAAAGGCTGCATCTTTGCACGTACATGACCCAAATTTCCTCCGGTGAAACTGGGGGCACGTAAAGGCATGTAAACAACAACAATAACATATTGTTGGGCAGGTGGCAAGCCGGGCAGGTACTCAGGTATCAGGTGTCTGAACACTTGGATCATCTCAGGAAATTCTGATCAGATCATTTCGCCATCAGCCATGCTGCACCAGTAGCTAGCCAGGGTATAGGAATTTTTTTACCTGCACAGCAAGGCTGGTAATATTGTTCACTTGAAACAGGATCAGGGCTCGAAACTCATTTGTGGGAATAGGTGCACTGGTGCACCCAACCTAAAATAGTAGGTGCACAGAAAAATTTTGGGGTGCACCATGTTTTTATTATCATTAAGATCAAATAAGTAGAATGTCAGCAAAAATTGAATTATGTTGATTTCTAAAGAAAAGTACAATTGTACTATTTACAATGATTTTATTATTTTTCTGACACATAGATGTTAAGAATATGCTTTATGCTACTATACAATTTGTACAAATTTAAACCTACAAAAATATTTGGGTGCACCAGTGCACCCACAGAAAAAAAATTGGGTGCACAGCTCCAAATTTGGGTGCACTAAGTAAGGTGCACATGCAGCCAGTCTTTCGAGCCCTGAGGATTTAAGGTGTGCAGCGAGCACCTGTGCAGGTAAATTTAAACCTGCATGTAGCTGATTAAACTAGACATAGGAAGAATTTTATTGCACGACAATTGCACATGGTACAATGTATGGCAAACTACATAAAGACAGTAACAACAATAAAATAAGTGTGTTGAATAGGACCTAATGTCGAATAAAACCAAACATATCTATATCATAATTATTCAAATAATGAGGGATAGCACAAGTCTTTGATAAAGTGTTACAATCGAGTGGGCTAATCACAAGTTTCGGTATTTTTTCTAATAGCAAAGCATTCCTTTATATATCTACCTATTTTTGCGTTGTGGGGACCATTACATGTGCCACATATTCAACCGCTCTTTCATACAAGGAATCTTTCCCTCTCAATGGAAGAAAGCAAAAGTTATACCACTGATAAAAGACAAATCCTCCCCACTGAATGGACCAAATAGCCGCCCAATTAGCTTGCTACCCGCCATAAGTAAGGTCATGGAGAGAATATGCCAGAAGCAAATCCAAACCTACATGATTTCAAATGACATTTTTTCCGGTAATCAACATGCGTATAAGCGATTCCACTCTACTTCTAGTGCGCTTATACAAATGACCGACTACTGGTTGGAGGAGATTGACAAGGGTAACTTGGTAGGAGCTGTCTTGTTAGATTTCAGTGCGGCTTTTGATGTAATTAATCACGACATCTGTTTGGCCAAACTGAATAGTTATGGGTTTGCACAATCTGCCATAAACTGGACAAGAAGTTACCTAGAAAACAGAAAACAGGCAGTTTTTGTAAATGGATCTTTTTCGTCATTCATAGAAACAAAATGTGGCGTACCTCAGGGCAGCTGCCTCGGACCCCTACTGTTTTGCATCTTTACAAACGACCTGCCCACGGCAACTAATCAGAGTACAGTAGTTATGTACGCAGATGATTCAACCCCATCCACATCAGCTTCTGATATAACAGGATTACAAGATAAGTTGCAGGCAGACTTGTCACGGATATGGGATTGGGTGAGAACAAACAAGCTAGTTCTGAACATAGGTAAAACAAAATCAATCGTCATGGGTACACAACAGAAACTTAAAAGGGAACCAAAACTGCAACTTTCCGTTGATGGCATAAGCATTTCACAGGTCGAAAGATGCAAAATTACTAGGTGTTACAGTAGACCAGCAGCTTTCATGGGTACTGCAGGTCAACAATACAAAATTGAAAATGGCAGGCGCACTTGCGTCAGTTAGGAAACATAAGGATAACTTGACCCCCAACATGTTAAAAACTGTACTACAGACCCTGGTTCTATCGCACCTTGACTATTGCTGTGCCCTTATGTCATCATCGCCACAAACTCAAATAGACAAACTACAAGTTGTGCAGAATCGAGCGGCTAGGCTGGCAACAGGTGCACGTTGGGATGCCGACTTGGATATTTTACACACCCAGTTAAACTGGCCCTCAGTCAAAGAGAGATTGTTTACCGGCACAATCAACACATTCCATAAAGTAGTGAGAGAGAAACAGCCTAGATGTATTTTCAATAGATTAAAAACAATTAATTCGGCACATTCGCACAACACTAGACTGGCACAAAAAGGAGCATTCCAGCAATCTAAACCTAGAACCAACGCCATGACTCGGACTTTCATACACAGGTGCATTAAAACATACAACACTTTGCCTACTCACATCACATCCTCAAACCCACAAACGTTTAAAGAAAAAATCTGGAATTGGACAAAAACACATAAAAACAAACACACACCAATTAACTCCTGGTGGTAAATGTTTTTAAATATATTATGCACAATCTCTTGACCTCTGACCTCTCAGACATCTATTATAAAATTGTTTTTGGTTAATTGTATAGTGTAACATTATTGATTGATGGTTGTATAGTGTAATATTGTTGTAATGATTGATGTGATGATTGATGTTTAAAATTGTTGTTAAGATAAGTTTTTCTGAGGCATAATAGCAATTGAAGTAATTGTAAATAATAGTTGTATTTTTATGTTGTATAGGACTCCAGGAAGAGTAGTGATGTACATATTCTCACTAATGGAGATTCCTTAATAAACAAACAAACAAACAAACAAACATGTAAAGATATATTCAAGTCTGTCTCCAACATCGAGACTCTTGAAATCTATGGTACTTGATTCGAGAAATGTAAATAGCTTGTTACATATACATGTAACATCATATTTGGTACATTCCATAACAAGAGCCTTCCGGGGGCTACGGTCTGTTGGCAGAGCTGACAAATGTGTTGCATGGGGTTTGTAATTTTAGGAAGTTATGGGGAGCAGATAGGAGCAATCTAGCCCCTATCAGGCACCGCGGATCACTGGAAAAATAGTAGAAATTGGTTGTAATAAAGGGATAGTAATTACCAGAGAAGATCCTGGCCATAGAAGATCCAATTTGATCCCTTTATTATGGCTTCACCACAAAGTGGTGAAGACATATTGTGTTCCTTCATGTTTCTCCTTCTTCTTCTCCTCCTGCCATTTCTTTAAAGGGATTCAACTCAGCCGTTTTTCAGCCAAATGA
>NW_017804576.1:1046545-1059045 GCF_001625305.1 Branchiostoma belcheri | reverse complement strand
GCCGGTTTCCCTGTCCCAGGGGTGGACAGTAGTCGGCTGTTCTGGACACCTCGCCTCCAGCTGGCTCTGTCCTGTGGGTCTGTACTGGACAGACCACACTCCTTAATATCCTTCTGGATACACTCCAACCAAGTTTTTCTAGGCCTGCCACGGCCTCTGTTGCCTGGCAACTGCAAGTCCATGATGGTGTTGATGCAGCTACTTGCTCTTTTAACGTGCCCATACCATCGGAGGCGGCGTGACCGTAGTACTGAGGAGATGTCTTCCACACCTAGCTTGGCAAGCAGGGAAGGGAACACTGGGTTTGAAAAGTGGGATGGGGCCTAGAAAAAAAATGTTGTGTTACCTGTTTCAGTCCTGAAAATTAGGGTAGGTAGGTAGGGAAGGCCTTTTTTTTTCCTTTTTGTTTTAGACTTCAGTATATAACAGACTATATAAGGGTCCAACATATGCAATACAGTTTAAAAGAACTTTCAAGTAAAACTTGCATGTGGACACTTTTATTTTCAATGTCAATGGTAGAAAACCAATAATGTACAAAGTGTGTACACTCAGGTGTCAGATCATTGATCTAAAATAGGTTGATCAGCTTGAAACATTTACGAATTTTTGTCCCTTGCAGGGGTCCACCCCAAAAAAAGTCTAGGGACAGCAGGTTTTTCTAGGGTCGGTCGGGAAACAGGAAACTCAACGTTTTTTTTCCTATGCCTCAGTACAGTGTGGTGTTTATGTCACAAGTTGTTAAAGACCAGTACCATCCTTAACTGTTGTTGTGTTTTGTCTCTCCCGCTCAGGTAATGATGAACAGGTGATTCTCCACGACACGGCAAGGTGAGACAATCTCGCATTGATTACAAATCAAATTCAAATCTAGTGTGTGAACACACTAGCTTCTGTATCTGTGTTACCAGTATGTCTGCCTCACAGGCACACAATGTGAACTGGCTATATTACACCAAACTTCAAGCTTTAAACAACTCCTGCAATCAAATGTGCAAAGATTGAGTGTAACAAGTCATTCGGTGTGATATAGCTAGCTGCCGCTGCGCCGCGTGCCTGTAAAGCTGGTGTGTTACGCCGAAGGGCGGTTATACCGGCTATACAGATACAGATACAAACGACCTGTTACACCTAATGACACCTAATGACTTGTTACACCTAACTTTTGCACATCTAACTGTAAACTTTGTTTAAAGCTATCTAGTAACGATACCACTACTGTACTCGAGTTCTACTCTACAATCATAGTCGGATCTTGGATGGTGGTCTTGGGTGTTGTTCTGTACCATTGAAATTTCGTCCCTTTTCCGTTATCCAGTCGAGAGACGAAAGAGGATACCGTTTACAGGCTCAGTGTTGCAGGCAACTATATCAAACCTTATTTTAGCTGCCGAGACCTGGCATAGTTCAATCAATCAGTCAATCAATAGCCTTTATTTATACTGGAAATGCCCTGTTGGCCTTAGCCGCTCTTCCCAGAGGTCCAGTTGAGGGGGGGTGGTCACGGGAACACAATGAATAAGTAAGTTGTAAGATCTGTCATCTGATATTGCACTTATAGTAAAACGTTGAACTTTGTTCCAACATGCAATTTATAGAGAGATCACGTTGTGAAGTGATTAGTCATTAATTATCCTGATTAAGGTCGCTGAAAATTTGATCTTTCTGTAAATTGTGTGTTGGAATAAAGTTCAATGTTTTACTATGATTACTACCAAGTACACAGATAGGACCCTTGGATAGGACGTTAAATGGAGGTCCCGTGTTTGGGAGAGCCACACCCCACGCATGTTAAAGAACCCACCGCACTTATCGAAAAGAGTAGGGGACCTTCCTGGTGTGAGTGGTTCAAACATTACAGTCACAGGTTTGACATCTTTGAAAAGGTGATATAGTCACCTGTTATGTCAATCCTTCCACAAATGTGGTAAATCTTCATAAATAAAAGATGAACTTTCATGATATTGCACTAACATATCTACTTGGACTTAGAAATTTCGTCCCTTTTCCGTTATCCAGTCGAGAGACGAAAGACGTGTTCCGTCACGAGGATGCGGTTTACGGGCTGAGCGTGGACCCAAACAACGACAACGTGTTCGCCAGCGCGTGTGACGACGGCAGGGTCCTCATCTGGGACATACGCGAAAACCCCTCAGCAGGTCAGTGTTTAAACCATTAATTACCTCCATGAAAAATGGAGGTATTGTTTTTGGCGTGTCTGTCTGTCTGTCTGTGTGTGTGTGTGTGTGTGTCTGTCTGTCTGTCTGTGTTTCCACAACTTTGTGGTCAGCATAACTTCAGAACGCTTTTATGGATTGTGATGATATTTGTTATGTTGGTAAGTCTTGGAAAGACAAAGGTCAAGGTCAAATATGGGCCTCCTGGTAGATGACCTTGGTACTGCAGCAGAATTTCCGGTTTTTGTATCTTTTGTCCTGAACAAGCTATGGTCTTGACTTTTTGGTGACAGATAGCTTTTCCTGAAGACTCATATATTTCATGGAGGTATGAGATCTTCGAATTCTTGTTCATTTCTGTCCTTTTTTACAGTCACTGACTGGGCACTGCTTTTCTAGATGGCCATGTGTACAAGCACTATATACAAGACAAGAACACAAATGTACATCTAAATCATTGCTCATACCTCAACTTAAATCTGAGGAGATACATACCAACATGTCTCTCATAAAACAAAACGTGTAAATAAATAAAATAGGGATGGGGGAGATTTGTAAAGTCTTGTAAAAGCCCTCAAGTGTAAGAAGAGATGAGAATGGTCTTAGATAAAGAAAATAATACTTTTTAGTGCAAAGTTATTTGAGCCTGTAGAAAATACTGTGACTGTCTGAAGTGTTGGATTGAAGATCTTATCCTCACTTGGACCTGGGGTTCTTTTTCTTTAAAGGACATCTTGTCGATCTTCCTACTTTAAAACAATTTCCTTCCTAGAGCCGTTCTACCTGGCCTACATGCCAGCCTTCAATGCTATATTTTCTGAACAGTTTTTAGTATGATCTATACTTCTGAGTGGTACAGGTAAAGTTTGTACAGGTAGTTTTCAGTGTTAGAAAAAAGCGTTTCAAGTCCTGTATACCTTTCCCTCCCAGAGCTGTTCTGCCTGGTGAACTACATGTCTGCCTTGCACGCTGTAATTTATGAACTGTTACAGTTTTTAGTGTAATCCATGCTTAAATCCGGGGACCTGTGACAGAACGTTGATCTGTAAATTTTTTCGTCCATTTTCCAGAGCCGTTCTGCCTGGCTAATTTCTGAACTGTTACAGTTTTTAGTGTAATCCGGGGTCCTGTTTCTTTAACTTAAAGGACAACACGTTGATCTGGATATTTTTTGTCTTCCCTTTCCCTTCCAGAGCCGTTCTGCCTGGTGAACTAAACGTCCACCTTCCATGCTGTGGTCCAACTGTTACAGTTTTTAGTGTAATCAAAATCCAGGGTCCTGTTTCTTAACAGCACATCGATCTGTATATTTACCTTCGCCAAGAAGGTTATGTTTTCTGAGTAGCGTTTGTCCCTCCGTCCTTCTGTCTGTCCGTCTGTGAACAGCATAACTCAAGAAGCTTAATATGCATTGTCATGAATCTTGATAGGTGGGTAGGTCTTGATGAGATCTAGAAAGGATTAGATTCTGGGCCCCCTGGCGGCTTTTGTTGGTACTGCAGCAGAACTTCTGGTTTTGATATCTCGCGATCTGGACATGTTTTTTACATCTCCCTCGCAGAGCCGTTCTGCCTGGCTAACTACACGTCCGCGTTCCACGCCGTGGTGTACAACCCGGTGGAGCCGAGGCTGCTCGCCACCGCCAACTCCAAGGAGGGCATTGCACTCTGGGACATCAGGAAACCTCGCAGGTGGGGGCAGGCATGATTTTATTTTATTTTATTTTATTTTTTTTTATTTTATTTTATTTTATTTTATTTTATTTTATTTTATTTTATTTTATTTTATTTTATTTTATTTTATTTTATTTTATTTTATTTTATTTTATTTTATTTTATTTTATTTTATTTTATTTTATTTTATTTTATTTTATTTTATTTTATTTTATTTTATTTTATTTTGCCGTTCCCATGGGCACAAGATCGGTGCCATATGTCAGGACTCGAACCCAGGACCTCTTGGTTCCGAGTCAAGCACTCTGAGGTTACACCACAGGACTCCACCAAACCAGATGAAACTATTCACGTTGTCTTTCTTCTTCCCAGCTGTGTGCAGAGGTTTGGGGGCAGCCTGACGTCGGACAGCGCCATGAGTGTGAAGTTTAACGGGCTGGGGACACAGGTGATGGGCCTGCGCCGCCGGCTGCCTCCCGTGCTCTACAACCTGCACTCCCCCACCCCCGCATGCCAGTTCGACCACCCCGGCTACTACAACTCCTGCACCATGAAGAGCTGCTGCTTTGCCGGAGACAGGGACCAGGTGGGGAGGGTTGAATGTGTGAGTGAGTGAGTGGGTGGGTGGGTTTCTGGGTGAGTGAGAGAGTGAGTGAGTGAGTAAGTGAATGAGTGAGTGAGGGTGGGAGGGTGGGTGGATTTGTGAGTGAGTGAGTGAGTGCTGTGAGTGTGTGCTGTGAGAGAGTGAGTGTGAGAGTGAGTGAGTGAGTGAGTGAGTGAGTGACCAGGGACCAGGTGGGGAGGGTTCACTTTTGGGAATAAGTGCACTGGTGCACTAGATAAAACAAAACCTAATTACAGATCTTACTGCTCCTCTTCTGAGCTTTAATCTGAAATGGGACTTAACTTCAGAATCGTAAGCAAGAGTACTACAACAAAGATTTTATTAATTTTCTGATACTTAGATAACAGGATTATCCTGTATACTAATATCCTGTATACTAATATCTTTACATAAACCTACGAAACCTACAGAAAAAAAATTGGGTGCACAGCTCCAAATTTGGGTGCACCAAGGTGCACATGCATCCAGTATTTTGAGCCCAGGTACTTAATACAAAGCACATCTAATTAGTCCTATCTACAATACCTTGTATAAAGTCATAACCATTGGCAAGGATGTCACATTTTAGCGTCTGCTACATCACCAGTTACCATGGTGACAGCCATCTGGTCCAGGTCATTGACCTTTTTATGCAAGAGCTGCTGAAAGAAAGAGCTTATTTGTGTCCTTTTGTTTCAGTATCTGCTGTCGGGGTCAGATGACTTTAACCTCTACCTGTGGCGGATACCAGAGGACACAGAACTGGGTAAGGGTGCTTGCTTACAGCTGTTGGGACAGTTATAACAATTTCTCCATCCTTTCGTCATTTAGAAGATCACCAAAAGACTGCATTTCTACTAAGATCACAAAACCCACTAATTATGCAGAATGTGGGACTATTCATTATCCACTGCCTTCAAAGAAGAAGTTGAACCCCATAATAGCTAAGCGTAGAAGTAGAAGCAGAAGTTTTTTCCAGACAGTTGTTACCTGTCTCCTGTTGCTGTATTGCAATGAGTATTGAGTATTATACTTGATTGTAAAAGCAATTAGCCTTCAGGCATGATTTTGCAAATAAAGTTTCTATAGAGTTATAGTGGGAAAGAGAACACACCACACATCAGCATATCCTCTGTTAGCTGACTGCTCTTCCTGTTGATGATTAGTCTTAATTAGTGCAAGACTAAGACTGTAAACTTAAAGTGGGACTAATACACATATAGCAATAAAAAATGTCGGGGAGCATTCTTTTTATTTCACTATATGAATGTGCATTATAGACCATTAGTTCAAAGTTTGTAATCAAATGTCATTGAATTGCACAAATTTTAACAGGTTTCTATAATGAACAGGTTTTTATATAAATGTAGCAGTCTGTAAGTTACCATCTGCAAGTTGTGTACGGAGACGATCCAGACCCACAGATGATGCAGTACCTTAAGCACAGACAGGGGGCGTCACTACCTCAGGGCTGTATATGACTGTCTCTTGTTATGTGATAGTTACATCAAGTCATATCACAAGAGAACTCCAAGACGGGATCTTACCAGGTTGACGAAGAGACAGAGTAGCTAATAACTTTTCCCAAAGTAGCTGATAACTGTGTTGTGTGTATTATCAAAAGGAAGATTTGTCAAAAGTACACCTGTAATGTAATAAAACTCACCGCCTGTACGTTGTTTTCCGCAGAACCCCGGGTAGTGACGGCTCACATGGTGCTGAAGGGGCACCGCTCCATCGTGAACCAGGTGCGCTTCAACCCCGCCACTCACCTGGTGGTGTCCTCAGGTGTGGAGAAGGTCATCAAGGTGAGTGTGGAGGGCTACTGTTGTTAGAACTTTACTGTTGGTATTGTTTCATTATGCCTTGCATTCGGAATGTCGTGAGTTTGATTCCCAGTCATACCAAATACTTTACAAACAGTACCGCTTTCCCTTTCACGCTACCTGTATGTGAAAGAATTTGTAAATATTGTAATGCAAAGGCTGTGGAAGACAAAATACACTTTATCTCAAATTGTTCCTTTCATAGCAACGCTCGAAATGAGTTAACTATTCAAACTTCTACAATTTATCTCAATTTTACTAAACTTACAGACAAAGAAAAAACTATTCTTCTTTTAACTTCCCAAAACCCACTAATTTTAGAAAAGGTGGGACATTACGTCTTCCATGGTCTAAAAAAGAGAAGTCAAACCCCTTAGACATAGTTTTAGACATAGCTATAGCTCTAGACAACTACCTTTTATCATGTAGATTTTAGTTATTTTATACTACGTTTCATTGTTTGTAATCTGCAATTAGCCCCCCGGGCATGAATTTGCAATAAACTTCATCACACAGCATTTGGGAAAAAGAATGGGGCTTAATCACACTTGACTACCTGTGAAGTTGTGGACCTGCCCCCTGCTGTAGTGCAGCACGGCATCAGCAGGCTTTTCTGCCTAATGTTCCACGTATTGTTGAAGTTTCAATAAAGGACCTATATAACCCCTAACCAGGTGTGGAGCCCGTTTAAGCAGCCAGAGTCCGGCGGGCAGATTGAACAACAGGACAGCACGCTATGTGTGTGTTGTTTATAATTCACCCCACATTAATAGGTCGAAGTAGCAGGATTAATCTGCAGTTACTGTTATACAGTAGTACACATATTATTTTGTCCTTACAGGTGTGGAGCCCGTTTAAACAGCCAGAGTCCGGTGGTCAGATCGAGCAGCAGGATGCCACCCCTCAGCGCAGCATGTACACACATGAGGAGTACATCAGCCTGGTGCTGAACTCCGGCCAGGGCCTGTCCCACGACTACGGACACCAGTCTGTGCAGGTTCGTCTTAACACTCGATATCCAACATGATTTGGATATAGAAACGCAGGAAAGTTGGCGCATTGACTCTCTTCCATTGTATGTACTACAGAGAGGCAACAACCCTGCTAACTGGCATTGTCCCTAAACATAGAGAGGTGCGGCAGGTGACGCACCAGTCCAAAGCCAGCACAAAAACACTCTGGTGGTCCCTGTGTCCCACATTATCAACCATAAGATAACTTGTGTACCAACAAGTCGGAAGGAGATTGTTATGATCAGGGCAGACAGGGATTTAAATGCGAAGTAAATTCTTTCCTCGGCACAAAACTCTGACAGCGTTCTTTCTAGTCTGGCTGCTAATGCTTAGAGCTGACATAGATAAAAAAAATTATGACTGTTTTTAATTTGTATATAGAACATACATTTGTAGATATATATCAAAGGATATAGAAAAGTTGGAGATTTGTAAGAGGGGTCCGTAATTCAGCCCCTGGGCTGCCAAAACTTCCAAATGTGTACCATATGATTGTATGTACAATGAATGAATTGAGTAAATAGACCAGTCATCATCGTCATCCTCAGGAGGACCCGCGCATGATCGCGTTCTTCGACTCGCTGGTTCAGCGTGAGATCGAGGGGTGGAGCTCCGAGTCGGAGGACAGCCTGGAGCTGGATGAGGGCATCTTCCGCCCGCTGCAGGAGCTGGCCGGGCTCGACAGCGATACGGCAGGGAGGGCCGCTGAACAGGCACAGGTCAGGGTCTGTTTGTTTGTTTGTTTGTTTGTTTGTTTGTTTGTTTGTTTGCTCCGAGTCGGAGGACAGCCTGGAGCTGGACGAGGGCATCTTCCGCCCTCTGCAGGAGCTGGCCGATACGATGTTTGAAATTACGAGGAGAAAGAAAGAAAGCGTGTGTTTCCTCCTCGTGCAGGTGCTGGGCCCCCGCAGTCCCGGAGACCGACAGAGCGACACCAACTCCACAGAGTGCCTGCTGTACACTGACAGTCGGACCAGCGAGAACACAGAGGGGACGCCGCTGAACCCCAAGTCTCGGGAGTTTCTGTCCACAGACAGCGACTCCGACAGCGATGACCAGGTCATATGAATGGTTTATTCAGAATATACATAACACAGTACACAAGGAAATTGTTACTCAAGCAACTGGATAGATTTTAAAAACTGTATGCTGTATGCTGAAAAGTAGCGGATGCTACTTGAAATGTTTTTTTCAAAATCTATGTAGTTGTTTGAGTAACAATTTCGATGTATATGTACAGTACTTACAGACAACAGACTCGCTGGTAACCTTACTGGTTGCCTGAATTGAGCTTTGGTCGACATAAAGACATTATTAAATCACTACAACTTGCTATTAAAAAGTTCTTACTAGAAACATTGTTCATTACCACTATTGTTAAGATTTTTATTAATCACAAGTATGCCTTTGTATTTGTCATTATACATTCTGCAGTTATAGAATTACAATCATTTTTGACAATTCAGTGTTATTTTTGTGTCCTAATTTTACAGGTGACTCAGCAGCCGGCCAGGAACAGCTCGAGTCTGCCCCGGAGGCTGCGAGTGCTGATGTGGGGGGACGAGGACAGGCCGGAGGGGGGTGCCGCGTCTGGCAGCAGGAGGGGGGGCAGCCCTGTACCGGACAGGGGGGTGGCTGTCGCCGCAGGGGGCAGGAGGAACGAGGCAGCAGGGAGAAGAAGAGGGGAGACGTCTGCATCTGAGGGCAGACGGAGGGGTAGAGCCGCCGCGGCTGCCAGCTCGAGTGTTCGGCACGAGCAGAGCGACAGCGACAGCGATGCGGACAGGAGAGCGGCCGCCATGCGGCAGAGGAACGCGCGGAGAAGACTCAGTTGGACACACGCAGCGTCGCAGCCTCATCATAACTATACAGCAGCAGCTGCAGCAACAACCAGTCAGACTGCGGGAACCTCCCTGCAGTCCTCAGACGACGGAATCACAAGTGCAGCACCCGCTAGCACTACAAGTAAGGCCACATCTGCCCCAACAGCGGAAAGCTTTGTGCCGTATTCAGATTCAGACTCCTCTGAGGGAGAGAAAACCCTGAAGAAGCTGACATATACGGAAACGTCAGGAACAGAACGTCCTGGACCTTCGTCTGTAGGTGCGCCCCATAACCAGGGAGAGCAGTCGACAGTGTTAGAAGAACCAGTTTCTAATGCAGGTGAGTTTGTGAACTCTTATGTATGTGTGTGTGTGTGTGTGATGTTATTTGTATGTGTCATCATATGACACTGTTTCTGTTTTTAATGAATCCAGGAAGAATAAATTAGAATGCCTAATCTAATGAATTTTCAATCAAACAGGTGAAGATGGAGGGTTGCCCTTGGCGACGCATCAGCAGGAGAGGGCTGCAGAGGATGCTGCGGGTCCTGCTGCGGCACCGGGTGGAGACGGCGTGCGAGCCGGCGGCGCGGGGAACGGAGCCGCAGGGCAGCAGCAGAGGGAGGAGCACCGCCGGGTGAACGGGAAGACGATCGTGATCCGGCACGACCCGGAGGAGACGGGAGAGGCCATGCTGGAGCGGCTGCAGAACCTGGTGGAGCAGTACAACCAGGTGGTGGAGAGGCACAACCAGTGGAGACAGGCCCTACGACAGGCACAGGCAGGGGACAGGCCTGAACAACAGGCACAGGCCGGCAACAGGCCCACCCCACAACAGGCACAGGCCGGCAACAGGACCACCCCACATCAGGCTTGGGACACTGCACAAGCACAGGCCAGAGACAGTCCTGAACAACAGGCACAGGCCGGGGACAGGCCTGAACAACAGGCTGGGGACAGGCCTGAACAACAGGCACAGGCCAGCAACAGGCCCACCCCACATCAGGCACAGGCTGGGGACAGGCCCACCCCACAACAAGCACAGGCCAGAGACAGTCCTGCACAACAGGCACAGGCAGGTGACAGGCCCACACAACGGGCACAGGCAGGTGACAGGCCCACACAACAGGCACAGGCAGGTGACAGGCCTACCTCACAACTGGCAGGAGGGAGTGGGGAGGGGGCAGTGCCTGAGCCGGATACCAGGGACAAGATCTCAGTGGAGCAACCTGATGCAGAATTCAGACGGGAGATTCAGGATTCTAGCAGGAGCACTGGCCAGCTGGTTGGTCTCGAGGCAGCTTCTGGTACGACTAGCGATGACAGTACTATAGCCCACAGTAGCCAGTCTGCTGCTGCAGAGGCACAGAGCACTAGTAGTGTAGGAGCAATGCAGGGATCAGAGGGTAGCCCGTCAGCAACAGTTTCATGTGCCCCTGGACAGAGCACTAACAGGCCAGCAGCGGGGAATACTTTCGGACAGCACAGGGTGGTGGTGGGAGATCTGAAGAATGGGGATCTGGCAAATGGCTCAACAGTCGAGCGTGGTCCGCTGATGGACACCAACAACAGTGTGGATAAGAGACAGGCAGACACGCTGCCCAGTATGACTGACCATTGCTACGGCGTGGGCAGCTCGTCAAGGAAAAGGTGTCACAAGGAACCGTTAGGCAGTCGCACAGAAACAACGCAACACGACGGACTTACAGCTACAGCGCCCAAGAGGGGAAGACTGTCCAACGATCAGTCCAAGTTGGAACCCGACAGATTACCAGTATTACACAGTCATGAACCAGACTGTCCGTGCACTGATAGTGATAATGGCCTGGGCATGCCAAGGGCTCCAGAACTGCAGTTGTGTGCGAGTAAAGAACCCCTTCCTTCCAGTAGCTCCAATGGAACTATTTCCCTTTCTGCCAGTAGCACAGCAGCAGCAGCTACAAACTGTAATGTTACTCCCACAAACTCAGCTACCGGCTTGGACAGAACTGATACCACTGAGTGGCACAATTTTAAGAGATTCAGAAACAGACTGGAAAGAGCAAGAAATCGTGACCACGGGAATTTGGTGGACAGTGATAGCGATGATGACCTATAGGGAAGCATTTAAAGAATAGTATAACCACATTTAACCCCCAGCTAAACCTAAGTACATGTATGAGGAAACACACATTGTGCGGTTACTCACCACACATCTGTGTAGTTCACTTTTTGTGTTTTTCCCCACATGATGCTGAGTGGACACATTATGTGTATTTTGTTTCCTCCCCATGTGCTAAGCACGTGTCAACTGAATGTGGTGTAAGGAAGTATACAAACTTCACAAGTGGTTACAAAAAGACAATGAATGTGTATTTCCTCATATTTGGTTCCACATATATACTAATGACTCCATAGTGTAGGCGTAGCTCAGATCATGAATTGTCTTTCTCCCAGTCTTGCTGATAAATACAGTTGCTTACATCAGGTATAATATAAACCTCCGTAATATAAGGACATGTTCACAGCTATACAGTGCAATGCAAGACAAGAATATGTTTCAAGTGGATATGATCGGTGTTTTCTGTCCTCGGGAGAAATGTCTGTTGCCATCATTCGTCAGTTCCTGTTGCCTGCAGATGATTATTTTCTATCCTTACTTTTGTGTCAGTAATCCCGGCACTACCTGTCAGTTATCTGTTCAAACTTTTATTGAATAAATAAAAACCTGCTGAGGGATTTAACTTATAATAAATAACATGAAAGACGTGTTACTTGAGGAACCAACCAGATTGACATGTTTCCTTCACAACCTCGAAGTTCAGAAGTACGTGAGTGCAGCAGTTAATGCATCTCCCTAGATTATTTCCTATGAAGAAGATCATCCATAACCAATCCCTCAGCAATACATCTGTCATAGGATACTTGTTATTCTTTTGTTAATAATAACTACCTACCCAGTAAACCCAGAGGAAAATACTATTGTGTTACTAAAATGCCAGTCTCCTCTAATGCAAGCTGAGAACAATTATGATGGTGTTCAAAGATGATAAATGATATGTACAACCAGTTAAGATGACTGGCTAGATTAGAGTATTGTACCGTTGAAGCAGCCTACAAGGATATACGGGTCATGTCCAGCATTGCTTGCAAGTCTTACCAGCTTCTGTAGTAGAATTCTTCTATGACTACCTGCCTACAGGTATCCAGTGATGGATTGTAACTGAGCTGCCATATCCCTGCAAAATAAAGCCTGGCACATTTACCAAGTACAGATGTGATTCTTTACAACATCTACAAACAGTTTTTCTAGTCTCTACCAGACTCCTTTGCAGGCTAAATAAATAGTAGAAATCGGCAAAGGGGGAAATCATTGGCCAGAGGAGTTGGCCGGCCATAGAGGGT
>NW_017804576.1:1020605-1046525 GCF_001625305.1 Branchiostoma belcheri | reverse complement strand
ATGCAGGCAAGCTGGACCCTCTATGGCCGGCCAACTCCTCTGGCCAATGATTTCCCCCTTTGCCTATTTCTACTATTTATTCAGCCTGCAAGGGAGTCTGCAGCTGGTAGAGACTACAGTTTTTCCTGTGTACCCGTAATTACACACAACTCTAAATTGGTAGTGCTTGAGCATTGAACAGGCAGTGGGGGTGGGTAGAGTCTGTGCAAAAATGTATGCCGTACTACCATTGTCTTTGGTGTGGCATTTTATTCCTATCAAAAGTTTCACTGTTAAAATCTTTGGGCGGGTGAAGCCTGTTTAGTCATGACTGGTTTTCCTGAGGCAGCAAAAGTTGTGGACAATTTCCCGGAGTATAGGTAAGGCACTGTAGTCCGGTGTCCAGTCTATGGTTCTGGCTGGTTCACTTCGGGGCTGCAGGAGCTCTCCAAGTAGACATCAGCAGGAGTTTTCCACAGCAGAAGCAGAAGTTCTACTGGTGCCCGTAGCCAGGATTTTGAATGGGGGGTTCTTCCCACTGCTTGAGGGGACCAGCGAGCACCGTAGGCGCGAGGTTCTTAGGAGGGTTTGGGGGCATGCTCCCCCGGGAAATTTTGAAAAATAAACCTTCTAAAATGCATGGCATTTCGTGCATTTTTGAGAGAATTTCCAACAAAAAAAAATCAGAGATAAATTTTTCATTCAATGACAGAGGGAGCAGTTTTTCTACGATTCTAGTCCATCTTTTTAAGAAAAATCTTGGACCTTTACATAAAAAGTGGACCAAAAAGTGGACCTTTACATAAAAGTGGACCTTTGAGCCTTGTGTGTGTGGGGGGGGGGGTCTTCCGAACCCATAATGGTGTTCTTAATGGTGAAGCAGAGGGCAGCAGCCCCGAAGAGAACCCGCCCAATCCGCGATAGACTTACCCTGGATGCCAGAACCTTAAGCACACTGGGACCAAAGTAAATCCAGTGTGCACAATGAATACTAGTATTACTTTGGTTGGGCCAGTGTGCTATGGGTCTGACAGCTAGGCTACGATAGACTGAACACCAGGCTACAGATACTGCTGAGTCCTAGCCTCTACCAGGCTTCGGGAGGCGGCTAGAAAGAGTAGAGATCGGTCAAATAGAGAGATAACATGCCGAGGGAGTTGATCTGCCAGAGAGTACATTTTACCGCACCCGCTAGCGGCAGACTGTTCTCTCCAGCATACCAACTCCCCTGGCATGCTAGTCTCTATTTCTACTCTTTCCAGCCGCTTTCCGAAGCCTGGTAGAGGCTAGCTGAATCCGCAGCTGTCCTACACGAGAAAGACGAAGCTGATCACCACAGAGCCAACAGCAGTCACCCACATGGCCGCCCTGTCCACCACCAGGGCAGCCATCTTCCACTCGCGTTCTTGCTCCTCGTCGTCAGCGATTCCCTGCAGATGGGCGGTGATGTCCTCCACCCTGGCTGAAATCTGGTGAAGCAAGGATCGCTGTGTGCAGTCGGTGAGGGCGATCTCCTGTAGAGTGTTGCGGCCCGTGTCCTTCAGCTCAGCGTTGTCTTCGCCGTTCAGCAACTCGTGGGTATGGTTTGCATGATTTGGAGATGCCCCGGAGGCGGCTGGCCGGTCTTTGGCGATGTCGCACATGCAGAAGAAGTTTGCCATGTAGCGCAGCAGCAGCAGGCGGAGGCAGCGGGGCAGCGGGCGGGAGGGGTGGCCGGGGTGGGACAGCCGCAGCACCAGGATCGTCAGCAGCAGCGAGATGGTCACCAGCACGATCGTGGCCGTGAAGAACCTCCCTGGGATGGAATAGGCACAGAACCGTGAGGATGATTAGGTTATACTTTGTGCCTTAAAAACAAACTAGCATAGACTACAAATTCAGTGGCAGAAATGTATACTTTCCTAATGTCCAAGCAGATACATTGTACTATGGTGGCAGAAGATAGTATCAAATAATCCAGGCAGTATCCATTGGCCAGAGACGTTCCTTGGGAGGCGAATGGACACTGCCTGACCAATTCGATACTGTCTTTTGCCACCCTAGGATCTGCTTGGAGATTAATGCTTTCCAAGTAGTCTCCACCAGACTAACAACATGTGTTCAAAAACAGTAAAATTTAGCCAAATAGGGATTGATTAGGGGAGTTCCCGTGGACTGACTATCCTGGCCAATTATTTCATCTCTATTTAACGATTTCTCCGATCCCCTGCTGTATGAAGGCCTGGTGGAGGCTAGAGTGCTAGGATGAGGGTTCTGTCTGGAAGGTTCTGCCAAGTCTAATGGTTCTTACCGAGCATGGGAGTGGATATGGAGGTGGCGGGGAGCTGGGAGGCCAGGAGTTGCTGAAACACCACCAGCGACAGAAGGACCGTGATGGTAAAACCCAGTCGCTCTGGAAAAAAGTCCATAATATGTAGTTCGTTACTGCTACTTTACTTTTTTTTTTGGACATGAGGCATGCTCCAGTTCCTCTAGTTATTGGTTAGTCCCTTATTTACCTTTATGGCGTCGAGAGGGTAGGTTAGCGGACATTACATTGAGAGATCGTGGGCTCGATTCCTGGCATTCCTGGTAAGACAGTGTGTCCTTCGGACAGGCACTTAACACGAATTTCCTCACTCCATCCAGGTGTACATCGGGTACCTGACTTCGGTTGGTGAGATAAAGGGCGGTTGAAGGAGAGGAATGGGCTCCGCCTTCCAATACCATGGCCTAGACACAGTGGACTAACAACCCACTGCCCCTAATCGGCCTCAAAAGGCTATGTACGAAGGCCCACAACGACACTGCGACACACCTCTTCCCAAGCCCGGAAAGGGTCGGCGCTGCGAAGGTCTGTACCTGTGGGCCTTCGTAGCTATGGGACTACCATCACCCTTACCTCCGCTGTCTGGCGGGATGTAGAAGGCCGCCAGGTTGAGGACCAGCAGGTCCAGACACGGGACCACCATGTTGATGATGTAGAACAGGCGGCGGCGCGTCAGGTGGACGTGCAGCTCCATACTGGGCCACGGCGCGTCAGGGCAGCATTTGTAGTACGTCAACTGGACATTCAAAGGAATTGTCATGAAAGTTCATCTGTGTTGGTAGTTACATGTTTAAAATTAAAACTTTTGATCCACCACAAAGAATTCTCTCACCTAGAGCTATAGACTGACCCAGTGAAGCTTATCACGTGACTTTTTTGAAGTGTGACGTCAACACTGGGTCAAAGGTATCTGGTAGACGATGTCGGCCCCCGTCGCGGTTCAATGAAGGTTGATGGGCCCTGATGTATATGGCTTCCTTCACCCCTCAATTTGGACACTGAACAAGACTATTTCTTGTTTAATCCATTGATGTTTTTGCTGTTCATATTGTATGTGGTAATAGCGGGAGCTGTTGGCACCGCGTGTACAGTATGTACGCATGGCTTTTTATGGTCTCACATTTCGGTCTCGCAAGTGTCGCATTCAGCAACTACCACTGGACATTATGTAGCAAATGGCAGGACAGAGTTGGAGAGGCTGGTCACCATATATATGAAGGTGTTTCTTAAAAGTAGCTATATATAGGAATAAACAGAGAAGTAGTTTCTTGGGTTAGACCTTGTGAGGGTTAACATTATGGAGTTGCATTGCAACTTTTGCCTTCCTATTTATGATAAAGTATCGAGTCTATGGACATAAGGACCAAACCATCAGCCATCAGTGGAAATGCCAAAAGGAGAAATCTCGGCATTTTCTCTCCGCGAGTTCAGCACCAAGGCCAGGCCTGTTTAAAGTTAAAACTTTTGGTCCAACACAAAAAATTCTCTCACCTAGAGCTTTTGACCAGAGAGGGGTGAAGGAAGCCATATACATCAGGGCCCATCACCCTACATTGAACCAGGGGCCGACATCGTCTACCAGATACCTTTGACCCAGTGTTGACGTCACACTTCAAAGAAGCCACGTGACAAGCTTCACTGGGTCAGTCTACTGAGAAAGACCAGAGTGACTGGTCGAAAGCTCTAGGTGAGAGAATTTTTTGTGTTGGACCAAAAGTTTTTAACTTTAAACATGTAACTACCAACACAGATGAACTTTCATGATAGAAGGCCAGGCCTGTTTACCTTTTTCCACACCTCAGTCCTTGTCACCTCGAACTTGTCGTTCTCCGCGAATGCAGTCATGTCCATGCTGCCTGAGATGTTGAAGAGGTCCAGCTGAGCCGGGCCATACAGCCAGGAGGAGAACTCCAGCTTACAGGTCTGTGTAGGAACGGAGCGGGGGTATACGGTTTATTCGTTTATTTTGTTTTATTTGCACCTATATAAAAAATTACATAATCAAATAATAACAATCAGAGAATATGCGGGGTAGGCCAGAAACCTAGGTGGTGTTTTAAAGGGCCTACCCCAAACAAAGATAACTTATGACAAAACATATTTGAATTAAACATCAAAATTAAGCAATGAAATAATTGATTAATTAAACAAAATCAAGACACAGAAATAATAACTGAAGTGTGTAAACTAGTTTTTACATCTACGAAAAGAAATTAAACAAAAGTGTTATACATGTAATTCAGGTCGCTGTTACAGAAATAAACTGATTAGATAATTAACATACAAATTAACGATTAAAACAAAAGATTGAAAAAGAGCATACTGTTGAGACATATTTAGCGCTAAAATAATACAAAAATCAAATAATCTACATATTTGTTTTCTATCCCGACATTTATCACAGGACATGGAGACGCCACACACAAAAGTTTTTTCAACTTATTTTTATGCCGCCACCAAAGCAGACAAACACATGAACGGACAACAGAAATACTCATTTTCACCTGAGTCAAGTGTGAAGTGCCTTTCTCAAGGGCACAAGATCGGTGGCATGCATGCCCCATGGCAGGGTTCGAACTCGGCCGATCGCTCTGCCGTTACGCCACACGACCCCGCGAAGCTACATACACGTGTAAATGTTGATGAGGTTTGTCCTGTATGTTGATGCAAGTTAAACGGAAGGTAGCCCTCACCTGTCTATCATAGGGAAACGCGCTGACGTCCACTTCGCATGCGCTGCTGAACAGTCCGGGTTGGAACCACGACACGCGACCCTCACTGGTCACGGTGACGTCAGTGATCCGTGGCACCTCACCCGAGCCCCCTCCAGCACTTCACAAATAAAACAAACAAACAAACAAACGAATTGAGAGGATCGTCTCGTCGACTTCCTTCGCACACATAAAATCAGTTATTTACGTTCCCTTCCTGATTATCCTTTTCTTTCCCTTGTTTATACATGTATGTACCGGACCACATGTTACCAACACATCGGCAACCTGCCGAGAATCCCATGTTGTGAGGCTAGGCAGTAACGAAGAAGAAGACGAAGACGAAGGTGATCATCAGTTTTGAAACGCTATCTCCAAAGCAAACTATTTTGCATAGAACGTTCATTCAAATGCACATCACAGGGGCACGTCGGCAGAACGCACTTCGCCTGTGCGAAACCTGTAATGTATTGTGCATAACAAGAACATCCCGCGCCGTCTAAGGTCGCATTCGCGTATTTAAGGACGGCATCCAGTCTATATATAGTTCTATACAAAATAGTGTCGGAAAAGGTATCGTCTGCAACGGGCAAAATTCTGACCAAACATCCGCAGTACGTTCTACTGACGTGCTAGCCATATGGACGTTAGGTCGATGTTTATTTCTTTATTTATTTCATCATAAGACGGCTGGTTAGCCCCATTCAGCTTACATTAGATGTTTTCCAAGGGGGCCCAGCAAAATTACACAAGACATTGTTACATACAGTAAGACAAGAGTGGACAACATACAGTAAACATAAAAGTCTGATGCGTCAAAACAGAGTCATAGTCCTATACTGAAAGTCCTAGCCGTTCAAAGGTCAAAAACACGACAATCAAAGAATGGAGGTTAGAGGTCAGGTTTCATGTGACATGTTGTACTAACTTGTTGATGAGGAAGAGGTCGGGAGTCCAGACTTCTTTAGAGTGGAAGGTTACCAAAGTGACGCCGCCATGTTGTGACGCGTTCCACCGCAGTAACTCGTCCGTCCAGTACTGTAACGTTGGAAATACCATATTCCTGTTATAACCGCCATCAGCATCAATTTACATGGGGCAATAAAAGTCATTCAAGTAAAGCAATACTTGAATATATTAGCAAAGTTCTAGATCTTTAATCACAACCACCAGTTTAACTGCCATCTTCATCACTGTGCACTAAAGCTAGGTGTTGCTGGTTCAGCCGAGGCCTACGTTCTTAAATGGCTACGATACCAGGCAAGGCAGAGGGAAAGTGGAACGGACTGTACAAGAACATTAAGGACTCACACTGATTTGTTGTGCCGATCCGGCTTTACCTTTGGCAATTAGCCGCAGATTGGTACCCGAGAACAGTCATTTATTATATTATTACTGGTTCACTGTGCAATAAAGTTACGTATTATCCACGGATGTTACATGCCTTTCTATAGAACAGTACTTACAAATCGTAGCCACAGCTGACTTGTGAAGACCTGGTTTTGTTCTTCCTTTGGGATAGAACACATTGATATGTTATTACTTTTAAGTAGCAACATATCACGGTCAACATTTAACGTCAGAACGGGAACTTGTCCGGAACTGAAGATTGAAGTTCATACCCCGTGTTTAACTGATCTCCACCAGACTCCTTTTGCGGGCTGAACAAATCGTAGAAATCGGCCTAAAAGGGGGATATAATTGGCCAGGTCCCTCTATGGCCGCGAAACTCCTCTGGCCAATTATATCCCCTTTTTAGGCCGATTTCTACGATTTGTTCAGCCCGCAAAATGAGTCTAGACCTGGTGGAGACTAGTATTTAACTGTTGTGTTTATAAACGAGATGCACTTTCTACTTGACTGTACATTATATAAAGATGAACGTCAAGAGCTATTCGATATTTTACAATTAGACAAGATATGTAAGAAAATGTCAAAGCAGGACATGTTTAAACACTTGATGTCATACAAGAACGAATGTAGAGTAGACAAACTATGTAATTATGTTTCCAAATGTTTCAAAAAGAGAGAAGAAAGGGCAACTAACAGTAGATGATAGGTAGTATACAGTATTGTTATAATGTATAAATTCCTAGCAATTAGCATTAGAATATAGCGTCCCAGTATGGCTGTATGCAATACTCATGTTTTGCATACTGCATGTCCTCTTGTGCATTTAGCCCATCTGGGCAAGAACATGCAATAAAGATTCATATCATTATCATTACAACATGACGAACTCACCAGCCCCACCACCTGCCTCAGCGCCACGTCGAAGTCCAGCCTGACCGCCGTGTTCTGGTCCCGGACAGGCCGGAGCCGCTCGTCGTAGTTTTCCAGCAGTGCCTTCCTCAGCGGTATAGCGGCGTACTGGCCGGCCAACCCTGGGTAGGGCCGAACAACGTGCCGCAGGTTGAATGAGCACCATTTTATAATAGATTGTACACTCTACAATGATAAGCGTCTATTGCTGTTCAGTGTTTACCTTTCTTTCCGCTTGTTCAATTGATTTCAATACGTTAGATCCTATAGATAAATGCAACTGCATTCTCAGGGGAGATAACCAATACTGTGTTCAAATAGGAAAATTCATTAAAGAATGTTTCGATCTTAGAGAACACATGTTAGAGAATAGTTAACCTTTATTGTTACATCATACATATACTCTGTACGTAAGATGACGTTATCCACACATGTATTTAGCTTTGTTAGATCTTTAGTTAAGTTGTAGAAGACCATACAAAAGTCTCTGTACTTTTTTGTTGTGTCAATAAAGAATCTATCTATATAACATGTGAGAGTTTGGCAACAGTCTCGGGATGGCGTCTCTGCCTACAGCGCCATTTTGGTGTGTTTCGTAGCCAATTCGTTAATATACGTCATTATAATAACTTTATTGCGCAACAATTGTACAGTGTACAAAGTATGGCATGTACTAACTTAAGTAAGTACATGTCAACTACATTTTCATAAGACTAATCTAATACAAAAGTGGGTGGCTAGTATGAGATAGGTATTAACTTATACAATCGTTGAAAGAGTTTCTAATATCCATACAGTCTTTAATATATATCCCTATGTATAGCATGTAGTCATTGAAGGCTATACATTCAGACATGGAGATACGTGTACAAGGCAACTGTTATTCAAGCAACTGGATAGATTTTGAAAACTGCAATTTTTCGGGTGAGCATCCACAACTTTTCGCCGACGACTGTCGTTAATGTAAGTCGTAAGACAAGTGACAACCGTGAAAAGAAATACAAACACATGTGGTTTAAAAACAGCATTCATGATCTATAAAGAGCCCTTTTCCATACTGTATGTACATGTCAGAGACCACCATGTAACCAAACTTAACAAGATCTCTCGGTGTTGCCCCCTCCCCCCCAATTCCCACGAAGAAAACAGATGCTTCTCAGAATTGAACAAAGAAGGCCCGGCGGTAACTAATCATCATTATCGTGTGCAAACAACCAGAACTTATCATCGCCATGTTACTGGCGTGTTACTTTTACTAGCGTCGCAATCTAACCTGTTGACACATTATTGTTATGGACTTACGTTCTGCGTTGGTCATGCTCACATAAACTGAATATGTGGTATAAAAACTAGTCTCTACCAAACTAACTACGCTGGCTATACATAGGAGAATATTTGCCAGGGGAGTTTGGCCGCCTTGTAGGTTTGACTGGCCGCGCAGGGAAAGAAACAACCTCCCCACGGCCAGACTCCCTTGGCCAATTTTACTCTCTTTTTTGACAAATTCTACGATCCGTATTCCCGTAGAAAGGCCTGGTGGAGGCTATATAAAAACTGAGTTTCTGTGTACAATTAAGACACGTATTGCAGAACGGCGTCCTTTCCTGTCTGTGCCTGTTTAAATCAGGTTTAAATCGTTCTGTATCATGTCTACATATATACATGTACATAACCGTGTGTGTTGTTGTCTAACTGCCCTTGGCATAACAAGCCGGGCGTGCGAACAGACCAGGTAACGTTACATGCATCAGCGATAATCGATGTACTTAATGGGTGCAATGAACTCTCGTGGGAGCCTTTCATAGATAAACCTTGAACTCATCCAGAGATTAGTCTCTACCAGACTAACTACGCTGGCTATGTATAGGAGAATAATTGCCAGGGGAGTTTGGCCGCCTTGTAGGTTTGACTGGCCGCTTCGGAGGGAAAGAAACTACCTCCCCACGGCCGGACTCCATTGGCCAATTTTACTCTTTTTTTTGACAAATTCTACGATCCGTATTCCCGTAGAAAGGCCGGGTGGAGGCTATCCAGAGATCGACTTGTTCTCCATTTATATATGAAGTGACGTTTCGTGACAATCACTGCATGATTGGAAATTAATTGTATGAGGCAAAAAAAGGAGCTCTGACCTCTTGTAGGTAGCCATTAACGAGACTGACTTTTCAACTGTTATCTGCCTCACTGACCTACTTATTATTGGTCAGTTGTGGTTGGCTTGATTATCTACCGTGAATCCAATACGTTCTGCTTCTGTCGTAGCCTGTCATTTTGTACTGAACCCGCTGCAGAAAGAATCTACTTACCTTGTATACAGTAAGCACACACAACGATCGCGACAACAGAGAACCTGGTACTCGTAGTACGAGCCTCCATGTTGACATACTAACACACCCTGTTGTTACCCGGAGCGAGGAGCTTTCATCACAGTAAAACGTCCTTGCCTGGAGCGACAGCTAAGAAGGCGGGGTCTCCAATTGTTGTTAGTTCCACTTAATCCTTGCGCCAATTACCCAGTGGTGACGAAATACCAGTGAAATACCAGTGACACGTTGGGAAGTTGGATGCAGATTTTTCTAACGATAAAAACTCATTACATTACATTGCAAATATTTTCCGATTTGAATTGATGTCTGCATAAAAATTGTCATTGTCTGATGAAAATCATTACATTGCATGTATTGTCCGGTTTAAACGCATGGTTAACTCCAGCCCCGGTCCGTGACACAAATTTGAAGAATGTTCCTCGGGGCGATTCGATGAAAAACGTACAGCATGTTTGGTCCCATGAAATCACACCACATTATCATCATATCACACCTTAGACACTGACTAGCAATACTCTAAGGTGATTTTTTTTTGCTATCAACCCATCTTCTTTGTATCTGTACAATGAGGGGAAGAGTACGAGTACCAGTAATACGTTGGTGCACTGTGACAGTTGTTGTTAGTTCGCACAGGTGTGACCCGGAGGCTATCATTGCGGTGTCACAACAAAAACGTTAATTACTCAGTTGGAAAGTGTATTGTTGGACCGGGTACTTTCACACGTAATCTCCCAGTCGAAGTGCGCCTCTGGCTCAAGTTTGGAAAAGTCACTGAGTTCGATTTTAATACTGGTGACGCATTAAGAGATGCTTTATACCATCTTGATAATAATGACTTCTACCAACTGTCAGATTAACTTTCAAGATAAGATTGGCGCCTCCTAATCAATGTTTACTACAACAAACCGGCATTTCGCTCGTACACGCAAGAAGTCGGACAATGTCTGTGAGTCGAAGTTTAAGATCTTTGATGATACCAGGTACTTGATACGTCCTACAGAAGGAGTATGCAGCGTAACGTACATGTACAAGTAGCACCTATTCAGTGTATACAACAAGCAACAACTTTACACGCGAGGGGCTGGACAATGTCTGTGACTTGACAGAGACGTGCTTGACTAATACTAGCTCAGATACTTAATAGGTATCTAAGTATCAGACTCAGGTCTTACATAGTAAAATATCTTACAGACTTAGCAAGAGACAAACGACAATGGATTGAACTGTACAGAGCTATACACTGATTCCCTCTGTCAATATCTGATAATCTACTGCTAAATTACAACCAGGAACAGTTAAATACATGCATACACACACACACACACACACACACATATATAAAACTTGATAACAAAGTTATATGAATAACGCTATATTATTAATATGTCCTATAGAAGGAAAACCAAACTGATGACTATAGAGGCGATGAGAGTCCCTAACATGGCCGCTCTGTCCAGCACGAGTGCCGCCATCTTCCACTCTCCCTCCTTCTCCCCGTCCTTCACGTGATCCTGCAGACAGGTCGAGATGTCCTCCACCTGCGATTTATTTTATTTGTTTTCTTTAATCAATAATTCAACTTAGACAAAACAAAACATGGTGGTAGCATACTCTAGCTTTAGCTAATTTTAAGCTCACCACCAAACATATATACAAGAATATTTATTTATTTACAGGGTTACCCAACTAGGCATAGAGACTACGAGAGCCAGAGGCGCACCTCGACTCGGAGATTACGTGTGAAAGATTGAATAATACAATTATATACATGTACAACTTATCAGAACAACACTATACAATAATAGGTTTACTAACATTGGTAAGCTTCCTGATATTTACATACTGTAGTTACCGAGTTAGTGTATTAAACAGAATATGGACACCCGGGGGATTTCCATGCTTTGACTTTGAACGAAGACAGTGTAGGGACTGATTGTGTATAAACTGGGAGGGAGTTCCACAGTTGGGTAGCTCTGTGGAAGGAGGCTTTCCGTGTTCCTGCACTTTTAGGGATTTGTACGCAGAAGTTACCTGCGATGAAATCTGCTGAAGCAGGGACCGGCGTGTGGTGGAGTCGTGTCGCGTGTTCTCGTACCGAATGTCGCGACGAAACTCCCTCAGCTCGGTGTCCTCAGCGTCGTGCAACAGGTCGTGGTTACCTGTCAATAAAAGGAAAAACACATCAAGGACAGGCGTCCGAAAATAGTTTCGTCAGGTTTCATCAAAGTAAAGCATACAGGAGTTTTCTTTTACACATTCTTACTCAAACATATTCATATACATGGTGACAGGAGTCCAAATACTAGTACCTCCTGCTAGAAAATTGCAACATGTTGTAACCCAACACCGGTTACCATGGTAACAGACGTTAGGTTCTGGTCATTGGCCTTTTGTATCTTAGCATGAACGTCTCTCTGTGTTGGTATAGTTCAAAATTTGGGTAAGTCCCAATTTACTCGGTGTTGGTCAGAACACATTTAGCCATTTTTGTCATATTGACTTTTGTGTTTGGAACGGAAGAGGAAACACAGCAAAAACAATATGTTTTCCTTCGGTAAACATAAACATATAATCTCCAAGCAGATCCCTTTCGGTGGCAAGACACTGTATCCATTAGCCAGAGAAGTTTGCATGGCCATCGAATGTTGCTAATGGACACTCCTCTGGCCAATGGATACTATCTTGCCACCGTATGATCTGTTGGGAGAGTAAGGCCACTTCAAGTAAATTTTATGGATGACGTACCTTTGGAGACCCGAAATCTAATGCGAGAGGGCGAAAAAAAAAAACAAGAAGGGCCCTAAAAACAAGATGCCTAGATAAGAAATATACTAAGAGACGACAAATGTTAGGGCACAATTTGAATGAGGTGACACAGTGTAACAAGCAAGAAGTCTTTTATTCGTAATCAAAACAGCAATATTAATAAATCAGCTGGAACAGCAGTTGTCGTCCTGCCCTGTTCTCGCGTTACGGGTTTCGCGTCAATCTGACGATTTGTGGCACTGTCGTGACTCTTTGGTCATAGTTACAGGAAGTGGAATTTCTTGGGTTTTTTTCTAGGAACAGGCCGAAATCAATGCGCGCGCGGACGTCATCCATAAAATTTACATGGTGTGGCCTAATAAGAATAAACCTCTACGCCGCGGTGTCTCTCTGGCGATGTCGCACATGCAGAAGAAGTTTGCCATGTAGCGCAGCAGCAGCAGGCGGAGGCAGCGGGGCAGCGGGCGGGAGGGGTGGCCGGGGTGGGACAGCCGCAGCACCAGGATCGTCAGCAGCAGCGAGATGGTCACCAGCACGATCGTGGCCGTGAAGAACTGGCCTGTACATGTAGTGAAACAACGTGAAGGATTTTAGTAATTGTATCTCAAAAAGCAACCGGCATAAACTACAAATTTGCTAAAAGGATATGCTAGAATGGGGAGTTGTCCGATGCCATGTTCTAGAGTAGAGTAGTCTATAGAGTAGAGTAGAGTAGAGTAGAGTAGAGTAGAGTAGAGTAGAGTAGAGTACAGCAGAGTAGAGTAGAGTAGAGTAGAGTAGAGCAGAGCAGAGTAGAGTAGAGTAGAGTAGAGAAGAGCACCAGGATCGTCAGCAGCAGCGAGATGGTCACCAACACGTGAAGAACTGGCCTGTGTGGAACAACATAAAGGATTCTAACTAATTTAGAAAAAAAAATGGCGTTAACTACAAATTTGCTAGAATGGGAATTTTTCCGTATGTGACGGTCTAAAGTCTATCACGTCTCTCGGAAAAATGCGGCCGATTCAAGAGTCACTACGGCTAGGTCTAGAGTAGCGTAGAGTCTACAGACCATCCAAACTGGGACGTCCGTAGTAGCCTGGGTACCAGACCTATTCTAGCTTCCGGGCCTCTCCGCAAAAATAGGATAAAGTCTCGGGAGCTACATGTGAAATAGGTCTGGTAATTAATAACCAGGCTACTACGGACGTCCCAGTTTGGATGGTCTAATGATCTGTAGTTCCATGAACCTGTCAAACCCTCTGTTCTGATTGCATTTACTGTGAGTGCACAGACTCCATCTGGTATTCTTACCAAGCATGGGTGTAGATGTAGAAGTGGCGGGGAGCTGGGTGGTCAGCAGCTGCTGAAACACCACCAGCGACAGGAGAACCGTGATGGTAAAACCCAGCCTCTCTGGAAAACAAAACGCAGTTGATTATTTGTTGCCCGCAAATCAGTAGAACCAAGGAGCTGTGTAGAAGCTCCTTGGTAGAACACAGTATTCGTGGGCGAACAACGTAGACCACCCTAGCCCTATGGCAGGTCCCGAAGTGACCTGCCATAGGCAGGAATAAGATTTGCCAAAGTTTCACATCAAGTTCAGTTTTGTCGTATTAATCGAAACAAAGCCAATGTCAAGTTCGTTCATTAGGCAGTTTGCCCCTCCCGAACTGTAGCTCCTTTAGCTGACCAACTCCCCTGACATCCTCTATTTAGCCGATTTTTACTCTTTCCAGACTCTTCCGAAGCCTGGTAGAGGATAGAGGATACAGGTTGGGTAGAAGAGTCCCTAGACACAGTGGGTGAACAATCCGCTGCCCCTAATTTAAAGGCTATGTACGGAGAGAGACAGAGAGAGAGAGAGAGAGAGAGAGAGAGAGAGAGAGAGAGAGAGACAGAGAGACAGAGAGACAGAGAGACAGAGAGACAGAGAGACACAGAGAGACACAGAGAGACACAGAGAGACACAGAGAGACACAAAGAGACACAGAGAGAGAGTGCTGCGAAGGTCTGTACCTGTGGGCCTTCGTAGCTACGGGACTACCATCACCCTTACCTCCGCTGTCTGGCGGGATGTAGAAGGCCGCCAGGTTGAGGACCAGCAGGTCCAGACACGGGACCACCATGTTGATGATGTAGAACAGGCGGCGGCGCGTCAGGTGGACGTGCAGCTCCATACTGGGCCACGGCGCGTCAGGGCAGCAGGAGAAGAAATTCTCCTGGACAGAACAAAAGGCGAAATATTGTTCCATCTAGTACTCTTGTTGCTGTGTATAGTATACCAAGGACATTATACACAGAATAATGTGTATAATGTCCTTGAGTATACTAACCGTCAGTAAACTTGTATGCGATAGTATCAGCAGTGGTTGACACTCAACCAAGTAATGGTAAGGTTATATACAAATTGCGAGTATTGTGGTAAAATACTCGCTATCGGCGTTTTACAGTGTAAGTATCAAATTTTGATCTCGAAAGTGTCACCGTCAACAGTTATTTCGGTATGTGTGTGTCAGCCGGGCTTCAGTCAATAGTCCTTCGAATGGACCGCCAACCACTCCTACTTGACGAATTCAGCACCAAGGCTAGGCTTGTTTACTCTGAAAGCAGAGACTTCGGCTTTTTTACGTCTTTTTAGGTGTTTTTATCCGGCTTTTTTTTAACGATTCTTTTTTTTTTGCGCTAGCCGTACTGGATACTTAGCCTGGGTTCCATCCTGGTTAGTTTACGTCCGCTCCCATTGTGGGAGCGGACGTAAACTAACCGGGAGCGGACGTAAACTAACCAGGATGGAACCCAGGCTAACTGGATACTGGCCTGCAAATTTGATGCTCTCTTGGGGGGACCAAAAGATCTGCTTGGAGATTCAGGGTTGTTTACCTTTCTCCATACTTTTGCGTCTGTCACTTCGAACTGGTCGTTCTGCGCGAACGCAGACAGATCCATGGTTGCCGACATGTTCATCAGATCCAGGTGAGCCCCGTCATATAGCCAGGAGGAGAAAGACAGCTTGCAGGTCTGTGTAGGAAGGCATACGGTTGGACATAATCTTATTATGTTCACCTTCAAACAGGTTTTTTCTGCTGTTTCGTCTTCATCTCTAAGTTTATAAGGTCAATGGCCAGAACGAGACGTCTGTCACCATGGTAACTGCTATTGTAGCAGACACCCTGTGGTGTTGGATTACATTATTATGTAGCGAGTGGTAGGACAATTGGAGGTGCTGGTCACAATATATATGAATGTAAGACTGAACAGAGCAGTAGTTTATTGGGCTACACCGGGTGAAGGTAAGCATTGTGCATTTCCTTTGCAAGTATTACCTTTTTCGTTTCGCATCTTACACAGCTTTAGCACAAATGTCCTTGTTTCATATTGAAATGTCCACCTCTTCTGACACTTCAAGTAGAATGCACAGCGTTGTAAAACTACGTCAGCTATAATACTGAGACTAACCCTTCACCTGTTGATCATACGGGAATTCGCTGACGTCCACTTCGCATGCGCTGCTGAAGAGTCCCGGTTGGAACCACGTGACGCGCCCCTCACTGGTCACGGTGACGTCAGTGACGTGTGGTAGATCACCCGAGCCTCCTCCGACGCTTAAGTTAAAACAGACAGATTTGTATGATGGCCAACACCACGCTTAAGCTTATTATTACGTTTACCTTAGTACATTATTATGTTAACCTTTGTAGAAGGAAGACATGTTGTTTTTGCTCTTTGTTCTTTTGTTTCAAACACATCAGGTCAGTGACCTGGACTAGACGTCTGTCACCATGGTAACTGGTACTGTAGCAGACACTCTGTGTGTTGGGTTACATTATGTGGCAAGTGGCAGGACAGCTTTGGACTCAAGTCGTCATATACTAGTATCATCAATATATTTGTGTACGACTAAACAGAGCAGCAGTAGTTTGTTAGACTAACGTTAGACAATATAAAGGTAAACATTATGCATTTGATTTGCAAATGTTACCTTTCTAGTGTTCTAAAAATACTCTCGAAACGTCAAATCCACACACTTCCTTTCTACAACACCCTTTAGAAAGACAGGTTAGATGGCCCAGCAGGCTGCATTGGTACTAAGGCCATGTTGATTTGATTATATGGATAACATCCACCCGCGCATGAATTTTCGGCCGTTTCCACAAAAAAAAAGTTTTCAACCATACTGTAAATCGTACAAAACAGTTGCAAAATGAGCAAAAATATACCGTAAGTTACAAAAAAAAAAAAACTATACCAATGTCGTAGAATGCCAAAATCAAACGAAAAAAGACGAAATTGTAAAGAAATGAACTTGAAGACTAGATTATTCGGCAAACCATATTCTGTGCCATTTGTTCAACCCTCATGACCACGTAGATTTCATAATGAAAAGAACTTTTTTTTTTGCAAAACTTTTTTTTATTCGCACGCGCGCATCAATATTAATTTTGGGGTTCCCGGAAGATGTCATCCATATAATCAAATCAACATGGCCTAACTTGTTGATGAGGAAGAGGTCAGGCGTCCAGACTTCAGTAGAGTGGAAGGTTATCGTCTTGATGTCGCCATGTTGTGACGCGTTCCACTGCAGTAATTCATCCGTCCAGTACTGTAAAGATCAGGTGATAACGTTATATTACTTCATACACCTAAGCAGCTCAGACAAATTTATGTTCTTAACAAACTTAGACAAACCTAGCTAGCTTCCGCCGCGCCGCGTGCCTGCGAAGCTGGTGTGTTACGCCGAACGGCGGTTATACCGGCTATACTGATACAGAAACCTTCGATTATTAAACATATCTGTTCTTATCTTTTTTACCATCTCTAAGAAACGAGAATAGTTGAAGTTACTTGACAATGTATATATGTAACGTAATCTGTACTCCATTCTTTTTAGTGACCTGTTCTTAACCCAGTGGGCATGCGTGTACAACAAAGGTCTTCGAATTCGTGCATTCATTAATCACGTTCCATTTTCTGTATCAATATCAGCGAAGAAAATGGATCATTTGTTGTTTTTGAACTTGAAAAGAAAATCTGAAGCGATACTGACCAACCGTAGCCACAAGAGCGTTGTGAAGATTTGGTTCAATTCTTCCTGTGAGACAAAACATATTTTTTTAAAAGTTAACTTAGTTGTGCACATGCTGTACCGAATCATCGATATCAAAGCAAACAGATCGGGCACTGCTATTCAAACCCTCGCGAAAAGCGTCAAAGTTGGACATGTATTACTACGTACAAGCTACTCTCCAAGCAGGGGTTTAGGTTGATAGGCGTTGGCTTTAACTTAACGTACAACTACGGTACAAGCCACACCTGAAATGAAAAAAGTCCTTTAGTCTAAACATCACTTTCTTGATAGGAGTATGGTTACAACGTCAGGTGTAAATCAAGAAGTATCAGACAAAACGGAGCTCGGATGTTCAGTCGGATGTTGAACCTTGATGTTACATGTCAGTGGTCCCGAATAGTTAGTAGTGTTAAGAAACAGACTCACGTACGTCACAAGGCTGTCGTTAATGAGCCAAATCCTCGTTGTGTAAACATAGTGTTCGGCTCAGGATCTAGAGGTCCTGGGTTCGAATCCGGCCCATGTCACCGATCTTGTGCCCTTGGGAAAGGCACTTTACACGACTTTCTTCACTTCACCTCAGGTTGAAATGAGTACCTAGTTTCGGTTAGGGACGTCCCTCGGATAGGACGTTAAATGGAGGTCCCGTGTTTGGGGGAGCCACACCCCACGCACGTTAAAGATCCCACCACACTTATCGAAAACAGTAGGGGACCTTCCCGGTGTGAGTGGTTTAGACTTTACAGTCCGGTTTTACGCAGCTTGTACTTACATGGACAAAACTGGTGTGTTACGCCTAACTTTAGGCGGTTTACCGGTTATGCGAAACAAACAAACAAACAAACAAACAAACATAACGAACATAACGAACTTACGTACCAGCCCAACCACCTGCCTCAGCGCCACGTCGAAGTCCAGCCTTACCGTCGTGTTCTGGTCCCGGACAGGCCGGATGTGTTTGTCGTAATTCTGTAACAGTGCCCTTCTCAGCGGCAGGGCAGCGTACTGGGCCGCCAACCCTGGGCAGGATATGTGAATCGAGTAAAGTTGGCATTTTGTTTACTTTCGCTATTCAACTTCACGGTATTTTCGCCTTTTACCTCCCCACCCTAGTCTATATAGGGGCCATCCGATTTGTAGTGGCAACCCCGAAAATATTTTTTTCGGGGTGGCCGCTGCAAATTGGCTGTCTCCCAGGCTATCCCAACCCATCTTACACCTGGGCTGAGTGAGAAAAGTTGTGTGCCAATTTCCCAAGAACATAACAAAACAAAACAAGAGTTCCACGATCTCATACCTTCGCCAAATGATGTTAACCCTTGTGGTTGACAAATTATACAATTTTAATCATTGATTTTGTAAATAAGAGCCTCATTTGCATGGATTATTCTCCATCCAATGACAGCCTTATCTTAACAAAAATGCTATTATAGCACTTCGTCATAAATTATGCAAATGAGGTCATGATTTGAATAAATTATGTTTGTTGATGTTCACCTTCACTTAACTACCAAATGTGGCAAGTATGAAATTCCCAAGTTACAACTATGAAATTATAAAAATTTACCATTCATTATGCAAATTAGGTCCTCATTTACATAATCTATATCCTCAGATGTTTTTTCTCGTTCTCACAAGTGATGTCACAAGTGTTTCATAGTTCTATTATCGAACAAAGAAGATTTATAGAATTTCCTCATTAATTATGCAAATTAGCTCCTGATTTGCATAATTGTTGTTTGATCATGTCAAGCATCACTTCAACTACCTACATACCAAAAATCACGACAATCCGTCAACCGCTTCTTGAGTTATCCTCCTTCGAAAATTTTTCAACAAATGCTCCTGCAGTCCCAGAACAAGCCGCTAGGGGACCCAAACTCATGTCACTTCTTCCCTATCCCAAGAGCTATCTGCCCTTCAAAATTCGTGACCCTAGCATGTCCAGATCACGAGATATCAAAACCGGAAGTTCTGCTGCAGTACCTAGGTAAGCCGCCAGGGGGCCCAAAATCTAATAATTTCTAGGTCTCATGAAGACCTACCCACCTACCAAGTTTCATTCCAATCCATCCACTGCTTCTCGAGTTATCTTGCTAAACCACACACACACACACACACAGACACACACACACACACACAGACACACACACACACACACACAAACACACAGACAGAAAAACGCAACTGAAGTACCTAGGTAAGCCGCCATAATAATTTCATACTTGCCACATTTGGAAGTTAAGTGAAGGTGAATATCAACAAACATAATTTATTCAAATCATGACCTCATTTGCATAATTTATGAGGAAGTGCTATAATAGCATTTTTGTTAAGATAAGGCTGTCATTGGGTGGAGAATATGATCAGCTGATATAATTTCTTGGCGAAGGTAAAAAAGCAAAGAAGTCCCAGGAATCGAACCCGTAACCTCTTGATCTCATGTCCGCTAGCCTAAACACTCGGTTACTCGACCCCACTTTAAGTAAGATTTACAATACCAAAAAAAAAGATCAAGCAGATGGCTCACAAAGATTTCTATTTTGCATACTTTCTTTATCGTTCAGCAGTTTTCTATGAACACGAGACCGCGCTAGCCTCCACCAGGCTCCTACGGGAATACGGATCGTAGCATTCGGCAAAAAAAAGAGAATAAAATGGGCCAAGGGAGTCCGGCCGCGGAGAGGTAGTTTCTTTCCTAACTGCGCGGCCCAGTCAAACCCCAAGGCGGCCAAACTCCCCTGGCAAATATTCTCCTATACATAGCCAGCGGAGTTCGTCTGGTGGAGACTAAGACCGCGCCCTCACCAGCACTGTACGTGGTCGGAGACCCCAAAAAGCCGGGCATTTTAGTCCGCGTCTTGCTTCACACTCTGTTGTAACGAGGCGGAACCAGCCTGCCCATTTTCAACCGCCAGCGGACCCTGAGATATTCATTGGATTGTGCGAAAGGCCGCCAAGGTTTTTGTGAGAGTATAGGCCTGTGTAAATAGCACCGAAACAGCGTCTGCACCTCAAAGTTAGCCTTAGAACTACACTTCTTGCGTGGATGAAAGGAACGCGTTTCAGTTACACTTGTTTAGTCTTTCCACAAAATAGAAGTTTGCGGCCATGGCGTTTTCGACAGTCGCTAGATACATGTACCTGATCATTGAGCTATGTCTAGCAAGTGCTTGTAATGTCGCACTCCGCCATTTATTGGGGGAAGCGGCTATAAGCAGCCTGACCGAACACGAAGTTAAACAGACATGTACAACCACATTCTTCACTGACATGCACAGTAGCGAGTAATTCCCACGTCTACATGTATTTTCACAAATCCTTCTTTTCCCCTTTATTTAATTGAAGCTACTACAGTCAAGCTTGAGCCTTGCCCCGTGCAATCATACACATACAGAACTTTTACTTACATAGTCACAAAATCTTTTGACCTGCGTAAAATCTAAGCGTCTGTTCCTAACTCACAGAGTCAGCCAATGGGCCCGCTTGATTGCAAGGGTCTTTTTAACTCTAACTTTTGGTGCGAAATGATAGACTATTAAGTACCTTTGACAAACATTGCTCAGCGTATTAAAGTAGTTTTACAGCATTTCAAATTTTGTCGTGAGATAGAGAAAACAATTGTGAAGTGAAGACGAATTGTCACACATCAAGTAACGTACCGGCAATATCTACAGTAACAAGACATAGTGGAACTTATATGTGATCGTTAGCACTGACCTTCAGACTCCCGAGAAAAAAAAAAGGTTTCATTCTGGGCATCTGCTTTAAGACTGCGTCATTCTGGTCTTTAACGCTATCATTAGATAGCTTTAAACAATGTTTAGAGTTAGATGTTCAAGGGTTAGGTAGGTCGTTCGGTGTAATGTAGCCAGCTGCTGCCGCGCCGCGTGCCTGCGAAGCTGGTGTGTTAAGTCGAAGGGCAGTTATACCAGCTATACAGATACAGATACAGACTTCCTAAAATATGCCCGCGGCTTACAAGCCCCATAAAGTGTTAACGTACCTTGTAAACAGTAGGCACACACAACGATCACGACGAGAAATGATCTGGCGCGGACCTCCATTCTGACATGCCTGCGCGCCGCAGAGTGTGAACAGATAGACGGCAGTGCGGGGTGTGGTCTTTCTAAGTTTCTTTGCACTTGTAAGTCAACCGCAGCCGTGGCTATTATCCGACGCAACTTCTGTACACGTGGTGCAAAGGTAGCGGTAGTGACTACCAAAGTAGATACTGAGTAAAGTTACTAAGTAAAGGGACACCTGTGCTACAGTACTAGTGCAATGTGAACCAGTCAGTACCCTGAAGAAGGTGACAGACGCGTACGGTCACCGAAACGTCGGCTGTGAATAAAACACTTGGTTGTGTAAAAAAAAGTGTCTCTTTACTCTGTAAGTAACACAATTTGGAATTTGAACACGATTATGGAGATGTAGATTATGCAGGCCACGTTTTCGAGGATTTGAAGAGAGGTGCTGACTTTAAAGCTTCTAGATCTACCAGGCTTCAGAAGCGGCTGGAAATAGTAGAAATTGGCCAAATAGACAGATAACACGCCAGGGGAGTTGGTCCGCTAAAGGAGTACAATTTGGCGCCTTAACTGCACTCCTTTAGCAGGCCAACTCCCCTGCCATGTTATCTGTCTATTTGGCCAATTTCTACTCTTCCTGCCACCTCTGAAGCCTGGTAGAGGCTATAAGCAACAATCAACCAATCACGTGGCCCGCAGCCGGGGAATACCCGATGACGCAACAAGGTTCCTTAAACTGATATGATGTCATCCCAATGGCTGCATACTCGTGCTTCACAAAATATCGTACAAACCTTGCTTTTTGCCACGCCTTCCTTCATTGAAGTTTATCTACCTGGAAACATTTGTTTTCCTTCCTATTATGGTATTATGCCCACTAAACGTTACAGCCCGATAAAAATGGAAATGATTACAGGTTTTAAGTGTAGGTGTTTTTGTTTGTTTGATCTCGTGACCCGTGCGCGGGGAATCACCGGGTTATTTTTGTGACTCCAACGAGCAACGCCCAGAACCATTTCAGGCAGAAGTACGAGTAGTCCGCAGTTTTTCGTGGAAAAAAATGGCCGGAATGAGTCAGCTTGTAGGGATTCTGTGCGTCCTGGGCACACACCTGGCCGTGACCGTGACGGCAGGTGAGGTCACCACCTGTCCACCTGGCCAGTTCGCTTACCTGGTGCCGGACGCCACCCCGATGTACGTGCAGGCCGGGGAATACGTGTGCAGGTATGGCTGTTGTCGTGATCTTCACTCAGTGACCACCTCGGTATATTCTAGCCTCCGCAGAAGGCTTATAGAACTGGGGGTTTGGTGGTCTTCGGCTGTTTTCTGATTAGCCCAGTTCTAAAAACGGGGGTAATTCAACCAGGCCGGCTATGTTGTCTATATGCAATCAGAAAATAGCACATAAAAGCTCCCAAAGACCACGAAGACCCCCAAACCCCTCAGATTTGGGCATGCTATGGAGGCTAGGTATATTCATAGTATTACGGTTAACCATGTCGACAATATTGAACGTAACTTGACATATATATATATACTTGTATATGTACTACTATAATAGCCTACCGTGTTAGTTTTACTGAATGTGTTGATTACAAACTTCGGCGCAATTCAGTTTTTACTGCAAGGCCGATTTGTCCCGTGTTTTTAGAGGAAGTTAAAAAGACTAGAATACATTAGACATTTATATATACATGTACATGTAATAGTTATATGTATTATATATACATGTACATGTAATAGTTATATGTATTATATAAATATGTATTCGTAAATGTATATTGATGTGACCTGTGCTTAGCCCAGTGGGGCAAAAATGTACAATTAAGGTCAAATTAATAATAAAACCATTTATTTACCACCAGGAGGTGTAGACTCTGCGCCGACGGACAGGAACTGGTAGAACCGTGTGTTGGCACGAACGACACTCGGTGCGGCGGCTGCATTCGGCAGAAGGAAGGGTTCGTGTGGGACGAAGGGACGCGCTCATGTCAGCACAGGGACGTTCTAGCCGGGCTGGCGCGGCCAGAGGACTTTCTCACGCCGCAGGGTGGGGAGAAATTCGCCGGGACGGCGCCCGTGCCCGTGCCGGCTGCAGGCTCCGACCAGGGCGGCCTTGCGATAGGTCTGTAGTAGTAGTAGTAGTAGTAGTAGTAGTAGTAGTAGTAGTAGTAGTAGCAGCAGTAGTAGTAGTAGTAGTAGTAGTAGCAGTAGTAGTAGTAGTAGTAGTAGTAGTAGTAGTAGACTGGTTTATTTGGCCTTTAGATGTGACATAAATGCCACCTGGCAGCTGGATGTGAGGCGATTTTACAGACGTGTCAGGCTAACTTAAGTAGTTACAAATTAGTTACACATTTACAGTTAAAATCGTTACAATATAATACTACGTTAGAATTGACGTATTCAATCATTAAAGATTCTAAGGACAATATAACTGTCACAGATGTTATACAAAGCAACATTACATATATAACAATGGCTGTCAGGGATCAATTATAAGTTACTTACTGAAAGGTACTTATATAACACAATTGTAGGCCTGTGGGTGTCCATGGCAGTGCTAGCTGTGGTGGCGGCCGTCTTGCTGTTTCTTCTGCTGCGCAGACGAGGCGACAACAACAGACGAGGCAAGAAACTTCAGGTCACAAGTAAGTGTTTACATATATACAGATAGAGTTGGGCGTGGCGTGCTGATATACTAGTAGCATTGCCCTGTTTTATATACAAATTATTAGCCTCTACCAGGCTTGGGGAGGCGGCTGGAAAGAGTAGAAATCGGCCAAATAGAGAGATAACATGCCAAGGGAGTTTGTCCGTTGAGAGAACAATATTTCGCCGCACATGTTCTCTCAGCGGACAAACTCACCCGGCATGCTTATCTCTCTATTTGGCCGATTTCTACTCTTTCCAGCCGCCTCCCCGAGCCTGGTAGAGGCTAACAAATTATGCCTCCCGTTCGATTTCTGGAATATTCAGACATGACGTGTATTTTTATTCTGTCGGATCGGGAGGTAAAGTTGGCGGCCCCGTGTCGAGGGAGCTTTTGGCGCCAAACTACTGCACGTGAAAGAATCCAACACACTTGTCTTGAAGAGTAGGAGGCGATGTCTGAAGACGAACTGAACCTTGGCGCGGACTCCATCGTCTTCCAAGACGGAAGGATGCCAACAACAACGCGAGCTATAGTGAAACCCCGTTACAGTTTATTTTATATTTGATCTGGGTATATAGCCGCTGCCCATTCAGCTAGTAGTACCTGCTTTCCAATGGAGCCCAGCATACATTTACACAGGACAAGACATGATTACATTTAGTCAAGCAACGGAAGGTGGATAAATTCCGATGCGTCAAAACAAAAGCAATTGTCCATAAATCAAAGTCGTCATAACGTTCCAAGTACAGTGCAGCTAAAGCTAACAAAAAAACCCTACGCACAAGAAACTGTTACTCAAGCTTAGTCCGTCAGTCCTTTATCTTTTATTATGTATCTTTGTTCTTGTTCCCACCAGCCAAAGCTGTAGAAGAGCAGAGCCTGTCCGGATCAGACTCCCGGACGTCGTCGCCGTTCCTTCAGCGGCGGGACTCCGAGGAGACGGTTCCGGCCCGGGTGTACAACAACCGCCCCTGGAGTCCAGCGGGGAGCCCGCACAGCTTCTCTTGGAACGGCCCGTGTTTCACACAGCCGAAGGAGGGCTACGTTTAACGTCACCTGCAGTTCATTTACCTGATACCTCACATTAAGTCAAGTGGCCTCTACCAGGCTTTAGAGACGGCCAGAAAGACTAGAAATTGGCCACCAGGCTTCAGAAGCGGTTGGAAAGAGTAGAAATTGGCCAAATAGACAGATAACTTGCCAGGGGAGTTAGTCAGCTACAAAGGAGAGCGGCAAACTGTACTCCTTGGCTTTATGCTGAGGTCACATTTCCCAAAAGGGGCCCGGCCAGGCTGTTTTGATTAATGAAAAATCAACAATTTATTTTAATAATGTAAGAAAATGATCCCCATTATTAATTTTTTAAACTTTTTTTTGTGCCCTGTTGTCTTTTACATCACACTGTTTGTTCCATAAGACTGCACAGCCGGGCCCCGGTTGGGGAAATGTGACCTTAGGGCTTTAGCGGACCAACTCCCCTGGTATGTTATCTTTCTGTCTGGCCAATTGCTACTCTTTCCGGATGCCTTGAAGCCCGGCAGAGGCTAACATTGAAGTAGGAAAATTGTAAAGTTCCATTCCACTTTATCTCCATCACCATGATAACAGAAGAACTACAACGTTTGTCCAGGTGATATCGGTCCACTATACATGCAGATAAATTTGTTTATTTATTCCTTTTTTAACATATACAACAGTCGGCAAACGGTTTCCCTGCAGACTTGAGGTCATGACCCTGTAGCCTCTACCAGGCTTGAGGGCGCGGCTGGAAATAGTAGAAATTGGCCAAATAGAGAGATACAACACGCCGAGGGAGTTTAGCCATCCAGTTTACAG
>NW_017804576.1:1019825-1020555 GCF_001625305.1 Branchiostoma belcheri | reverse complement strand
GGTCCCGGGCCGGGGTTCGAACCCACGACCAAACCCGGGCACCAGTCCACAGGCACTCTAACCGCTCGGCCGAAAAGGTCTAGACCCGTTTGCCGGATCTGTTGGTAGCGCCTATAAACCCCCCACTGTTACATACAGGAGACAGATTTTGAAAAGTAATTCATACAATAATAGCAACATATTGATATTTTTGAGACGGAGTATGGGAGTTGAACACACACCACTACCAGTGGACTAGCCCCCTGCTGTAGTGATTGCACTGTGTGGCCCAAGGGCTACAGAAACGGAGATGAGCACCGCCATATGCAACCATCAAATGGTTGCGGGGTGGATTTTAACCTTTTAACCTATATATATGGCCAACCATAACTGTGATATCTGCCTTACATTGCTGGACGGAGTGATAAAAACTAAAAACAGGTTCTTCTGGTGAGCGTACGCAATAAATCTCGTCCCCAGGCGTCTCAGACAGGCAGCTAGAGGCCACAGCAAGTAAATTTTATGGATGACATCCTTCGCAGATTGCAAATCTAATGCGAGCGGGCGAAAAAAAAACAAGGCGGGCCGAAAAAAACAAGGTTCCTACGTTTTAAAATTTTGACTCAATCATTGTACAAATGGTTTTGATTCAGTAGGAACATCACATATACACAGCCAGCAGCACATATCACTGCATCAAAGTAAGAAAGATACCATTAAATCAGAGCCTTGTCTTGTCTCCCCTCTTCAT
>NW_017804576.1:1006372-1019805 GCF_001625305.1 Branchiostoma belcheri | reverse complement strand
AGTTTACAGTTGGCCGGCAAACTGTAAACTGGATGGCTAAACTCCCTCGGCGTGTTGTATCTCTCTATTTGGCCAATTTCTACTATTTCCAGCCGCGCCCTCAAGCCTGGTAGAGGCTAATGACCCTGGGTTGTTGTGGTCTTTAGAAAAACAGGAACATGTCACTCAGATGACACAGATGTGTTTTTAAGCGGGTTGAATAGAACCGAACATACCAGTACTTCCACATTGAAAGAGGAACAGTACTACGTAATGAGTACCCATAACATAACAGTGTATTAAAACACCATCGGGCAGTTTGGTTGTTCGTTGTGCTCATATCTAGTAGAAGGTCCGTGCTACTGAGGATCAAGTCTATGTTCTGGTATATAGAGTGTGTTGTAACTTAAACGCAGTTCAGAAGTACATGTGTATGTTTTTTCTGAAATGTTGATAGCTGTTTGAATAAAGAATAAGGAGACGAGCATGAAAGTCTGATTTTGTAAATTACATACAATTTCATAGTGAAAAAATGAAACTCAAAGAAATTTGACCATCTCACGCGCAAAACAAAAAACACATGTCCACAGAACTTGGGTCGGATAGCTGATGAAGACCAAGAGATTTAGTCCAAGAATTCCAGTGAGTCAAATTTCTTTGAGTTGGAGAAGTTCAATTTTTCATTGTAAGGCCACACCAATTTAATTTCTTGGTTAACGGATTTTTCTAGAATAATAATGGAGCGGGCGGGCAAAAAAAAATAAAAACAGGCCTAGGGATCCTATTATGGCCCAAAATGGTACGATAGGAGCCATGAAGTCAACAAACAACTGGTTCAAAATTTAAACAATGAATTTTGAACTTTTAATGATACCACTGTAATGAAAGATGGAATAACTGTAACAACTAGGAAGAAAAGGACTGTTTTTAACTGTTCAGGGCAAAATATGAGCATTTTGCAGTTGATTCTGAACTTTTATTACTCCGTGAAGGAGGTCAGGACCTCCGGACGGAGTGTTGTAATCGGCTGATTTTTCATGTTCGCAGTCAAAACACTGGGTTCTCTTTGTGTAATCGGCACGCAATTTTATACGCCGTCTGCGGGCATGCCCGTGTTGATGCACGAATGTGTATTTTTGCCGTTGCTGCTTTCGCGGTCAATGTAATATCGCAGACGCACCCCTACAATTACGAGGCGAATTGGAATGGTCCAGAAAAACGTGTTGTTTGGAATAGCAGTGGGGTTCAAAAAAGTTCATGCAGATACGGGGTGGTTTTTATTAGTGGTTCCAGATGTTTTTGCCCATGGTTAAGAGATGCCAAGTTTTTTGGAAGATGTTCGCAGCCAAAACGCATTCTTCCGTACGTCGCATTTCTGTGTAATTTCGCATGTGGTGTTGCATTATGTCCGGGATGATGCACGTCTTTTTATTTTTACCGTAGCTGTTTTGATATTGGAGTAAATGCTTATTTTCGAAACATCCCCATTTCTTTGAAATGGTTTCGTCCGTTTATGCAACTGTTACTGCGCTAATGACGACCAGTCGCGCTGTCCTGATACACCGCGAATGTGCGAGTGTTCCCTGTAGACAGTCCCGGGAGTCATTTTTTTCGCACATTCCAGGAGCCAAACCAAAATACGTTCATGAACCGAGTCCAAAAAACCGAAACGTGAAAATCGGATGATCGGACCTGATGTACATTTCTCTTTCTATAGATTGTACACACAATACACACATCTTTAGATAATCTGGCCATGGCAGGTTAAAAAAAAGTAACCCTGAATCATACTAGATTAGCGTAAATAGCATGTTAATGCGTTCAAAACAAGAAAAAATTGTTTCCGGGTATTAATCTCTTGAATCACGGCGCTGAATATTGACGCAAAAATATTTCGGGCATCGCGCGCCCTTCCCGCGTCACGTGTAGGCATCTCGCATCTCTGATTGGTTGTTGCGTCTTAACCCTCAACAGTACACCTTCCCGGACTGATTAATCTGTACACCTGGGGTCCGCGCGGACCCCAGAGCAGTTTTTTGCTAATTTTTAGAAATTATCAACATGCTACCAGCTCAATTGTTTTGCAAACTGATGTGGGAACCTCTGTGTCCACATTACAAACAAATATCATACATTTTGAACTTTTTCTATTTTTTGGTGAAGAAAAGAAGACAAGAAGAAATACCCGATTTTTAAACCCATTTCAGACTGAAGGGGCTTTTGAGGCCCAACTTTGATCTCAGATAGCGGCTAAACGGCTTGCGCTAGAAGTATCAAATTTGGAGACCTTTCCTAAAATGTCTCTGGAAAAAAGTTCATATTAGTTTGATACTAGTAAGTTGATGTTTTTTTGTGTTGCCATGGCAACGGGTTTCTATTTTTCAAAATAGAAGTAATTTTGGTTTAAACATAAAAATTTTCTGAGTTTTATATTAAATTACACTTCTTTTCCAACATTAATAACATCTTACATAATTAAATATAAGTTAAATCATTTGATATGCATAGAATATGCTAATTTGATGACGTCATTGGTCAAAATCCAATATGGCGGACTATATTATTAGCTCTGACGTCATATGACGTCATAATTACATCAAAGTTATTAAAATTTAATTGTATTACTACACCATTCTCTGAAAACTTGGTAGACATAAGATGAGTGCATAAAAACATATAAAAACGGAAATAAGGTAATGTATAAGAATGCCAATGTATCCATTATGATCGAAAGCCGGCTGGGGTCCGCACGGACCCCAAAAGAAAATCAGATATAATTTATTTTATAAATGGTAGAAACGGAGTTTTCTGCACTGTATTGAGAGACAACTTTGTGGATGACAATTACCTAAAATTTCAGAAAAAAATCTTTAGAAACAAAAAAGATACTACAGAATATATAGTGCTGGGGTCCGCGCGGACCCCAGGTGTACTGTTTAGGGTTAAGATGACTGAGCCGACGCGCGTTTAAACAATTTTTCTTTGTTCGATTTATCACACTTCACAGAGAATTGTCGCCAATGGCTACTTCTTTTTGTTGCAATATATAATACTTCACGGAGAATTGTCGCCTATGGCTTCTTGTTTTTATTTTCAAATCAGAAAAAACGAAGCAGGCGAATCCGTTAACCAAGAAATTAAATTGATGCTTTGCTTTATTGAGACAATGCTTTATTGAGAAGATACACAGACTAGTTGTTAGTTGTATCTGGACACTTTGGCCCACATGTCGGGGTCAGGGCCAAACCTTTCCTTTAGGTCTTCAGTAGCTTCCGTCAGCTTCTTATCAAACTCCTGAAGGGAAAAAAAAAACAGGGATCAGTGATGTTTCTGATATGATTTGAGGGGCCCAGCAATTGGCCTAAGGAAATGAAAGTCGCATGATAGCTGCGCATTCAAGTCTACTTTGTCAGGAAATGAGGAAGTATACTAGTATTATTACGGAGAGCCTGTTGCATGTACTTGGATATATGTGGATGGGCCCCAAAGAGAACTTGATAGACTGGGCTACTGGTTAGCCTCTACCAGGCTTTGGGAGCGACTGGAAAGAGTAGAAATTGGCCAAATAGAGAAATAACATGTCCGGGGAGTTGGTGCACTAGAAAGTACATTTTGACACAAAATAAAAAAATACTCAGTGAAAAAAAAAACAATAAAAAGCCTATAAACACGCTGAAAGTAACCCCAAACTGAAAACCTCTGCTTAGAGAGAACCGTTACTCCTCTTTCGGACCAATTCCCCTGGCGTGTTATCTCTCTATTTGGCCAATTTCTACTCTTTCCAGCCGCTCCTGAAGCCTGGTACAGGCCAGCCACTGGCTGCCAGGCTACTCACCTGATAATCTCTAAGCAGATCTCTTTTGGTGGCAAGTATCCATTAGCTATTGGCCACCGACGGTGGGGGTAGCGACAAAATAAATGGGCCATATATAAAAAGCTAACGATCATTCCCCCCACAACCTCTGCTTGGAGTACTCACCTGAGACAGCTTGGCCAGTTTGCAGTTGTCCTCCAGCTGCTGCGGCGTGCGGCACCCCACGATCACGGACGCCACGCCCTGCCGCCCCAGTAACCACGACAACGCCGCAGACGACATCGGCACGCCCTCCTTTGCGCACGCATCACGAAGGGACGATATTGCCTAATACATGTGAGGGTGGAACGTTGAAAACAATCTATTTTTTTTTAAAGTGTACATGAAACGAACATCACCACCCACATACTGCAAGGGGTGATCTGTATCTGTATCTGTATAGCCGGTATAACCGCCTTTCGGCGTAACACACCAGCTTCGCAGGCACGCGGCGCAGCGGCAGCTGGCTATATTACACCGATCGACTTGTTACACCTATAAACCCTTGAACTTCTAGCTCTAGACAGATCAACGGAAGGAGGAGCCGTGGAAGACCACGTCGGAGGTGGGGCGACGATGTCCGTGACTGGATGGGCATGCCACTGGCAGAGTGTTCTCACAGAGACAGGAGAGAGTGGAGGAGGCTGATACTGGATGCCACCATAGTCCCCGACCCTCAGACATGAGGATGGGACTAGGTAAAGGTAAGGAAACGAAACGAAATTATGTGATTCATTCATGTCTTTTCTGAAAACAACAATGCAATCTTTGAATTTTCCGAGAAAAACTTGCTAAAACAATGACTAAAATGTCTACTCTGGGCTCTTTGGTGGGACTATTTAACAAAGTCGTGACGTAACACGTCTTGAGTACATGGATGGTCTCATTACCCTGGTAAAGCCTAAAGGGTACCGATTGTCCAGGATTCAGGTGAATATTCAGATGAATATATACTGTTTCAGAAAGTCTAACAAAGAAATGTAAAAATGCATTGCAGGAGAATACAGTTGTAGCTTTCATAGAATTTAAAAAGAAAAACTTGTTACTGTATTTTTCATCGGGAAAATAATTCAACTACAATTTTGTTATCAGAACGGAACTATTTTACCATAGATTCGGCCAATAAATTATACTAGTAATAAGAGTTACAACAGATTTGGAAATTCTTTGATTTCGTGATTTGTTTGTTGTTTGTAAAACTAACCTGAAAAGTCGCTGCCTCTTCTCCACCCTGGCAGTGCTTTGAGAGAGAAGTACTGAAAACAACCACACAAGTGGTGAAAACAACCACACAAGAAAGTTGTAGTAAAACGTTAAACTTTATTCCAACACACTATTTACAGGGATCAAATTTTCAGCGACCACTGTCGCCTTCATCAGGATAATTAATGACCAATCACTTCAAAATGTGATCTCGCGAGAGTTACGGTTTACAAACACGTGACATTATTCACACGAGACTTTACTGATACGTGACGTAAGCAATTGATCAAAAGTGCCAGGGAGTTTATATCGTCCACCATCTCTATTAAGTGATGGTGAAAGTTTAACGTTTTACTATGATTACTACCAACACAGATGAACTTTCATGATAATCTAAGAAAGTTATTATTTTCCAATTATTTTACTACATGTTGTTGTGTCAATAAAGAATCCTTGTATCTTGATGAAACAGCCACATATCTAGTGTCTAGAACTGAACTTCAGACTTGAGAAGGCACCATACCAGTCTCAGATAGGAGATAATAAAAGGGGACTATCAAAGTTTGCGTATATATTATCCCTGTAAGAGGATTTTCAGAGGATACCTGGATCGACCAGCTGTACGTTTATCTTGTCCTGATCATGTAAGTAGGCACAGTATATATCGCCGCTTACATGTAACTTCAGCTTAGGAACATGTTTTTGCTCGACATGGGACTCTAGTAACTGCCAGGGAAATGGATATACTGCCCGGCCAATATGATACAGCTTTGCAGCCACCAAAGACTAGCTTGGAGACAATCGCCATGGCAATGTATGTTTTCATTGCCAGTCTTGTTATTATGTTTACCGAAGAAAAACATATTGTTTTTGCTCCATTTCTTCTTCTGTTCCAAACACTAACCTCTGACTGTGGCCAATGGCCTCTTCTGTTGACGTCTGTCACCATAGTAACTGGTGTAGAGTTACATAATGTAGCAATTTCATAGTAGGCATGTAGACTCCTGTCACCATATACATGTACATGTATGCGAATGTGTTCGAGTAAAAATTAACAGAGCAGACTGTATCCGAAGGTAAACATTATGCATTTGCCTTTTCTAGTTCTTTCTTCACATTTCAGTTTTGTAAGTGTGACAGTGATATGGACCCTCAAAGTAGTAAGGAACATAGGGAACTGTCATTGTCAAAAGTTATAGGTACACATGTATATGGTTAGCGTTTTCACCTTTGTGAGCTGAAGTGCCTTGTCCTCCTGCGCCCCTCTGGCACGTCCTGTGGCGCGTGGAAGCGGCCGGAGAGCAGGCCCTGCTGCAGCGGCGAGTAGCTCAGCACCGACACCTTCCTCTCCGCACACGCAGGCACGACCTCGTACTCCACAGCCCGCCACAGCAGGTTGTACGCAACCTGGGGAACATGGGGAAGCACAGAAATATCTTTGTTAGTACTGATAAACAATTTATAGGCGTAAGCTTACCAGAAGATAATTTAGAAAACTCTTGTATCTCCCGTCTAGTAATCCTCCCTTTTTTTTATTATGTTATACCCCAATTAAAAACAGGTAGTAGCAAACTGTACTCCTTAATAGCGGACTAATTCTGTCTATTTGGCCAATTTCTACTCTCTCCAGTCGATTATGAAGCCTGGTAGAGGAAAGCTTGTGAACACCTCTGTACCTCACCTCCTGGCGTCTGAAAGTTAGCCTGGGTGCCATCCTCCGTAGTTTCTGCCCGCTCCCTAATGTTGCTGGGCACCACGTGGTAGATGGCGACATTAGGGAGTGGGTGGAAACTACAAAGGAAGGCACCAAGGCTATCTGAAAGTGGCACAATCAAACTGTTGCTATGCCACTTGGAGGCATCCAGTACTGGCCCTACTACTTCCGATTGGTCATGCCAACAGACATGGCTTGATGAATTTCAGCAGTTTTTCTTTATCAATATATAAATGTCGACTGTCCACGTTGCTTTTAGTATGACCTGATGCAAGGAATAAATAAATAGAGATGCAGTCTTTATGATTATCTACAACTCTGTCCACCCCCACCTGGTTGGTGGCGCATTCTCCTCCCGCCTCGCAGAACTCGGCCAGCTGTTTGGCGCCGAAGTTACAGACTCCGTAGTGACGGATCCGTCCCTTGGCCTGCTGACGTTTCAACTCGCCGACAACTTCACTTGCGTCCGACATGAACATGGCCCAGTGAACCTGGGGGGAAAACAGCACGGGGAAATATGAATGGTTTATTTTTCAATACAAGATAAAGTACAAATCGTACAAAAAATACAGTAGCAGCCATTATCAGCTGAAATAATGTATGATTTACAGTACATTGTTAAAAAGCTCCACTTGGTAAAACTTAACGTAGCATTAAGCGATAACCACAGAAGACGAGATAAACATTAATTACAATTCCAACGTTATAAATCATATTCTCTAAGAAACACATCATGCATAAACATGTATAAATATACATGTGTTACTCAAGGACTGTCATGAGCTGTTTGGCGAGTTATTGGCTTAAGTTATTTGCCGTTTAACAGGTCCACTAAGAATGGCAATGTGCTATTTCCTATATTGTTCCATCCTACATGAGGGCCTGCAAGCCCTTTTTCGTAAGGCGTAATCAGGCCGTTTTAGACTTCGTAATTCGTAGGCAGCCTCCGCAAAAATCAACGTAATTTACGTAATTGGACATTAGCCACAAATCGTAAAGTCGTAATCAGCTCTGAGACTTTAACGTAATTCGTAATAGGCGGCAAAAATTTTGCGTAATTCGTAATCACTACCCCCCCTTGCAGGCCCTCCTACATTTAAACTGTGTTTTCTGATGTTTGGATCTGAGGTTCTTGCCATGAAGGCTCACACGTTTTGGGGGAAGCCAGTTAGAAAAGGTTGTGGAGATTGATATGGAAAGGAACATTGATGGCACTCTCCACCAGATCTGGACTAACTATGCTGGCTGAAAATAGCCAAATCTAAGCCAACTTTTGGAGACTACTTTGCCTGGGAAGTTCATTTGCAAAAAATATAAATAAATAAATTTGCAACCCGGCTAACAAAGTTCAGTTCAGGTCATCCTCTTTCGAGGTGCCATTCACAATGTCACTCCACGTGACTCTGTCGCGCATGGCAGACAGAAGTTCCTCATCCCGTAGACCGACCTCCTCCTCGATCAGTTTCTTTAGCGTTAGGCACGGTCGTCCCCTCCTTCTTTTTACATCCGGTTGCCAGAGAAGCACTTTGGCGGCCATCTCTTCGTGGCGTACCACGTGACCGGCAAGGGCCAGTCGTCTGTTCTGAATGGTCTTCAAGTTGGTAAATCAGGGGTAGACCGTTGTAGAACTCTACTAGTAATTAGTGTAAAACTCTACAACTCTACAACGGCTAACACAATTAATCCAATTATGGCCAAATTCTAATATCTGTAAGCCCAGTAGGAAGGCCTGGTGGATGCTAAATTAATGGCAGGTTAATTGGTCAAACAGCCAGAATAAAAGAAATGTTTGGAGTAGGAAACAGACACATCATAAGCACTAAAGTAGGAGAAGGGCGCTCTATACAAGAAACTTGCTACATTGTCATGAAGATACATTTTCCTGATCGGTGGCAGTAAGAAGTCTCATCATCACACTTAGCGTTACTTTTGCATCCAAAAGAAACTTTTTGTGTTTTGTATCAGGTTAACTTCACCTTTCCAAACCTGGTAGCTACATAGTAGTTCATCCTGTTCAGTGAGTGAGTGAGGCTGAGTGCAACGTGAGATTTTCTTGGAGCACGTATTTTAAGTATTATGTTCTAGGATACGTCGATGAAGGTTAGACATCTAGGTAATACGATACGCCAAAAAGCAGTTACTCAAGCAACTGTTGTGACCGTTTCCAAAATCATATCCAGTTGCTTGAGTAACTGTTTTTTGGCGTATGTTCAAGGATGTTTCATTTGTTTATTTGGCGTTACGCACCTGGTAGAGATCGACGTAGTCCGTCTGCAAGGCCTGAAGACTCGCCTGCAGGGAGCTCTCCACCTCCACCGCGGTGTACCGCTTGTGAATCGCCCCGAACTTTGTGGCAACAATGGCGTCCCGTCTTCGCCCTTCCAGCGCCCTCCCCAGAACCCTCTCTGATGCGTGGCGACCATAGGCCTATAGTTATGTAAATATGGTCATTGACAGTATATATTGCACATTTTTGCCACACTTGGGTAAGTACAGATCACAACAAAACAAGATGAACAGATACAAAAAGAACCTTTTGTTACATAAATTCAACCTCTCGCTTTTCATTTATTGTAGAAATAAAAGAACGGATGAAGTAGAGTGGATTCAGTCCTCAAATTAAACGACATGTGTCACATTGCAGCTGTACCTCAGTATAAAACACTCTGAGCCACATACTGTGTTCCCGCTTAGAACTTTCATTTAGCAAGCTTTTTTTTGTCACGGTTTGTAAACAACATTACACTCAATTTTTTTTTTCTCCACAAGGTCCTTGCATAGGATTTATTTATTTATTTATTACAATTAACCGTTACACATGTACATGGAGGGCATGGTGGAACAGGTGCACCTAAGCGCACCTTTTCAAGGCCACCATGCCCACAATAACCTAGGATTCTCATGATTCTCTTAATTAATGATTTTCATTTTTTCAAGTGTGTGCGGCAAACCAAGGAGCTATCATCACAGTCAAACTTCAATCAATAGTTTGAATAGTTTAGTTACCGGACACTGGGTAAGAGAATTGTTATTTGTCGTTACCTCGGCGGTGTCGAAAAAGTTGACTCCAAGTTCAAATGCTTTATTCACAATGTCCTTGGAAACCTGTAAAAAACAGAGGGCAGATCCAACCATATACAGAAACATGCACGCAGGCAATATTCAGAGTTAGGTCAATACTAAAACAAATAACGTTATATGGTGAACTTCGTTTGCGTCTTCATCGATTTCCAACCTTTGGTCTGGTCAAAAGAGCAGGACTATGGGCCCTATTGACCAGTCCATTTTTCTGGCCAACGTTTCAAAGTTCAACAATTTTTGGTGGATCGAAGGTTACAAGGAACAGGTGTCATTGCTCTGAATGCACGCATAGTACGTGACAAGAGCACGTCGGCAGAACATACTGCACCTGCGCGAAACGCGTAATGTCTTGTGAATAGGCCATAGCATTTTGGCAGAACGTCTCATATAACATATGGTCGTATTCGCGCATATAACTTATCATAAGGTTAACATCTCGACTGTAGTTATGTCGGAAAAAATCGTCTGCAACAGGCAAAACTCTGATGTTTATCAAAAATCCAACGAAAACCGCGAAAAATGGGGTGAGGCGCAAATTAATAACTGTTACGTTCTGCCGATGTGCTCGTGACAAGTGGGCGTGTCCGTCCACGTACCATTTTCCTACACAAACCCTTGCTTACCAAAGCAAAACTTCGGAACTTTACTGAATACCGTTCACCATTCATACGAGATTATTGGATTCATGGTGAACCGGATATACTGACAGGAACTGAGATTTGCACTCACGCCAGAAGTCGCCATATTTGCCAGTTGTGTCTTTTGAGTGCTCAGTCTACGATCAGCATTTAAATTGGTGTTATTGAGCGTCAACATTTCTTCGTGACTTCAATGTATAAAATGCATCAAAATCCCCATCACACATGCACCAAGCTTCCACCACCGTGATGATTTTGAGTCGAAGACGTAATGTACCAAATGTTGACGGAAATTATTTCCCCAAGCTAGTAAAGCCGGTTTTACTTGATGTGATGATGTTTTTAACATACCTGTTCGTCTTGTGCCGGCCAGGTCTCATCAGCCTTTCCTTCGTTGAACTGCCAAGCCCCGAGGCAGACCGGGGACACGTGCAGGTCGGTGTTGGCTAGCTGTCGCCGCTCCATGGTCGCCAAAACTCTGGTTTAGGGTTTAATAGTAACACCAGTTGTACCGGAAGTTTCAGTCGCGAGCCACAACTCTGGATGACCTTTCACCTGATGGGAACTCGTGTCCACTTGTTGTGCTGCTGTAGTTCATACCATACCTGTCGGGTGGCGCAGTTGCAACCCTAAGATTCGAGGGTGACGGCCGCATACTCTATCTTTCATACATGTAAGAAACAGGAGGAGACGGTAAAAAACCCACTGGTCCCGGGTGGGGTTCGAACCCACGACCTGCCGGGCCCCAGTCAGACACTCTAACCTCTCCGCTAAAAGGTCTAGACCCGTTTGCCGGATCTGTTGGTAGCGCCTATAAACCCCCACTGTTACACTACTCCGCCTTTTCTTTTCAAGATTCGTCCTCGAATCTTCCGAATTCGACATCCCTGGAGCGGCACTCTTTGCCAGAACTCCCAGGGCCGGTGTGGGAACCACTGTAAGAAACAGGAGGAGACAGTAAAAACCCCACTGGTCCGGGGCCGGGGTTCGAACCCACAACCTCCCGGGCCCCGGTCAGACACTCTAACCTCTCCGCTAAAAGGTCTAGACCCGTTTGCCGGATCAGTTGGTAGCACCTATAAACCCCCCACTGTTACAGTTCTAACACCAGTAGACCTCCACACTCACCTTGATGACCTTCTCCACACCTGAGGACACCACCAGGTGAGTGGCGGGGTTGAAGCGCACCTGGTTCACGATGGAGCGGTGCCCCTTCAGCACCATGTGAGCCGTCACTACCCGGGGTTCTGCGGAAAACAACGTACAGGCGGTGAGTTTTATTACATTACAGGTGACAAATCTTCTTTTTGATAATACACACAACACAGTTATTAGCTACTTTGGGAAAAGTTATTAGCTACTCTGTCTCTTCGTCAACCTGGTAAGATCCAGTCTTGGAGTTCTCTTGTCGTATGACTTGATGTAACTATCACATAACAGGAGACAGTCATATACAGGCCTGAGGTAGTGACGCCCCCTGTCTGTGCTTAAGGTACTGCATCATCTGCAGATCTGGGTCGTCTCTGTACACAACTTGCAGATGGTAACTTATAGACTGCTACATTTATATAAAGACCTGTTCATTATAGAAACCTGTTAAAATTTGTGCAATTCAATGACATTTGATTACAAACTTTGAACTAATGGTCTATAATGCACATTCAATATATAGTGAAATAAAAAGAATGCTCGCCGACATTTTTTATTGCTATATGTGTATTAGTCCCACTTTAAGTTTACACTCTTAGTCTTGCACTAATTAAGACTAATCATCAACAGGAAGAGCAGTCAGCTAACAGAGGATATGCTGATGTGTGGTGTGTTCTCTTTCCCACTATAACTTTATAGAAACTTTATTCGCAAAATCATGCCCGAAGGCTAATTGCTTTTACAATCAAGTATAATACTCATTGCAATACAGTAACAGGAGACAGGTAACAACTGTCTGGAAAAAACTTCTACTTCTACTAATACGCTAGCTATTATGGGGTTCGACTTCTTCTTTGAGGGCAGTGGATAATGAATAGTCCCACATTCTACATAATTAGTGGGTTTTGTGATCTTAGTAGAAATGCAGTCTTTTGGTGATCTTCTAAATGACGAAAGGATGGAGAAATTGTTGTAACTGTCCCAACAGCTGTAAGCAAGCACCCTTACCCAGTTCTGTGTCCTCTGGTATCCGCCACAGGTAGAGGTTAAAGTCATCCGACCCCGACAGCAGATACTGAAACAAAAGGACACAAATAAGCTCTTTCTTTCAGCAGCTCTTGCATAAAAAGGTCAATGACCTGGACCAGATGGCTGTCACCATGGTAACTGGTGATGTAGCAGACGCTAAAATGTGACATCCTTGCCAATGGTTATGACTTTATACAAGGTATTGTAGATAGGACTAATTAGACGTGCTTTGTATAAGTACCTGGGCTCAAAATACTGGGTGCAAATTTGGAGCTGTGCAATTTTTTTTTCTGTAGGTTTCGTAGGTTTATGTAAAGATATTAGTATACAGGATATTAGTATACAGGATAATCCTGTTATCTAAGTATCAGAAAATTAATAAAATCTTTGTTGTAGTACTCTTGCTTACGATTTTGAAGTTAGCCCCCATTTCAGATAAAAGCTCAGAAGAGGAGCAGTAAGACCTGTAATTAGGTTTTGTTTTATCTGGTGCACCAGTGCACTTATTCCCAAAAGTGAACCCCTCCCCACCTCGGTCCCTGGTCACTCACTCACTCACTCACTCACTCACTCACTCACTCACTCACTCACTCACACACTCACTCTCTCACAGCACACACTCACAGCACTCACTCACTCACTCACTCACTCACAAATCCACCCACCCTCCCACCCTCACTTACTCACTCACTCACTCTCTCACTCACCCAGAAACCCACCCACTCACTCACTCACACATTCAACCCTCCCCACCTGGTCCCTGTCTCCGGCGAAGCAGCAGCTCTTC
>NW_017804576.1:998429-1006352 GCF_001625305.1 Branchiostoma belcheri | reverse complement strand
CCACTACCAGTGGACTAGCCCCCTCGCTGTAGTGATTGCACTGTGTGGCCCAAGGGCTACAGAAACGGAGATGAGCACCGCCATATGCAACCATCAAATGGTTGCGGGGTGGATTTTAACCTTTTAACCTATATATATGGCCAACCATAACTGTGATATCTGCCTTACATTGCTGGACGGAGTGATAAAAACTAAAAACAGGTTCTTCTGGTGAGCGTACGCAATAAATCTCGTCCCCAGGCGTCTCAGACAGGCAGCTAGAGGCCACAGCAAGTAAATTTTATGGATGACATCCTTCGCAGATTGCAAATCTAATGCGAGCGGGCGAAAAAAAACAAGGCGGGCCGAAAAAAACAAGGTTCCTACGTTTTAAAATTTTGACTCAATCATTGTACAAATGGTTTTGATTCAGTAGGAACATCACATATACACAGCCAGCAGCACATATCACTGCATCAAAGTAAGAAAGATACCATTAAATCAGAGCCTTGTCTTGTCTCCCCTCTTCATGGTTATCTGCCATCCACCTTCCGGCATATAGCAACATGCATCTTTGCTCATTTTCGGCATGTTGACCACCGCCAGAAGGCAACAAAATTTCTTGTTGTTTTTTTCCAAAATCAGGCGAAAATTAATGCGCGCGCTGATGTCATCCATAAATATTACTTGCTGTGGCCAGAAGACCATTTCAGATACTAAAACAGGTGGAACCATTTGACGCTTTACCGTGGTGGACCGAACAGGAATAGACTTGCGCTCTAAGATATCTGAAGTAACGGGGTATAAGGGAAATCAAGAATTGACGGAAACCTTTCCAGACATCATTGCTGGTTCTTGTGACAGACAGGTGAGTACAAACATGACTTCTGTCTTCTTATTCTTACACGTAGCTTACACGGTCCAACAGCGAACTGGAAGAATTCTTTATCACCATCAAAAACTAGTCGTTTAAACGATTCCTGTCTTAATCCCTTTATCTAATGCTTTAGAGAAAAGAGTAGTTACAAAAAAAAAAGAAGAGGCGCATAGCAAGTTGTCCTTGGCCTATTTTACAAACGTGCTTCAACTTAGCCTCTACCAGGCTTGGGGAGGCGGCTGGAAAGAGTAGAAATTGGCCAAATAGAGAGATAAGCATGCCAAGAGAACAACTGTGCAGAAGAGCCTTGAGACTGCCCAGATCTCAGGAACAAAACGCTTTTAGCTGTATGTGTCTTCTGGGATGGGAGGTTTTACTCACGCGAGGTCTCATGTATGTTCAAACGTCTTGTAAAATACTTTTTTTTTTCATTGTATAAGTGGCTGCGAGAATATAAGCTGTACCTAACTTGATTTCGCAGTGCCCTCTCATTTGTACTTATCTTTGTGTTTCTGAATAAGAAAAAAAAAGTCTCAGGATGCCTGACGATGTGTACCGTACGCGTTCTCTCGGTGTGGGTGCCTCGGGTTTGCCGGACCAGTACGCGGACGGGAAAGCGGCCCGGGTCTGGCAGCTGTACATCGGCAGCGTGTCCAGCCGCACGGACACCTACCGGCAGTGGCTGAGCGGGATCCTCCGGGACAACGGGTGTCGCCACATCCTGGACGCGGCCTGCGGGACTGGGTAGGTTCAGAGAGTTTTTACGCCAAAAAGTAGTTACTCAAGCAACTGGATATGATTTTGAAAACGTCAGACGTTTCAGCTAGTATCCACTAGCTTTCGTCAGTGACTGAGATACCAGAGGGGAAAGCAGGTTTATAAGCACAGGCTGGTGGGTGTGATACTGACGAAAGCTAGTGGATACTAGCTGAAACGTCTGACGTTTTCAAAATCATATCCAGTTGCTTGAGTAACTACTTTTTGGCGTATCGTATTACCTGGATGTCTAACCTTCATCGACGTCAGAGAGTTTTTATTTATATAATTTTCATTCTGTAAGGATTAGGAGAGTAGAAACAGAAAGACACTCCTGGTCCCGCGCCGAGAACTGTCCAAACCCGGCCCCTGTCCACATGCCGACGCTCTAACGATTCGGCTGAAAGGTCTAGACCCCTCGGCCGGATCAGTTGGTAGCGACTATAAACTGCCACTGTTACAATTCCAACAAGGAGCTTCAACAGTGTGATAGAGCCACCAACGCAGAGGTCAGCCAACAGAACAGGACAATTAGTGTTAAAAAGTGCCTTTCTCGAGGGCAAACGATCGGTGGCATGTCAGGACTCGAACCCGGGACCTCTTGGTTCCGAGTCGAGCACTCTGCCACAAAGGGTAGGTGTTTTAGAAAGTTTCACTGCTATTGGCGGGGGCAAAATAATACTTTAGCAAAAGGAGAACATATTGTTTTTTGCTCAGTTTCTTCTTCCGTTCCCAACGCATAAAGGTAAATGACCTGGACCAGACGGCTGTCACCATGGTGACGTGTGCTGTAGCAACGCCCTGTGGTGTTGGATTACATTATGTAGCAGAACAGAGCCGGAGTGCCTGCTCACCACACACACGCACACGCACACACACACACACACACGCACGCACGCACGCACGCACACACACACACACACACACACACATTATTTCTTTCTCCGTTCCAAACACATATGCCTCATATGCCTTTTGACTATTTGTTTTCGTTGTCTTTTTTTTTATATTCCTACCTCTAATCACAAGACGTGGTGACGCGACGGCACACTCAAGTTTTTTCAACTTATAGGGGGACAACACAAGGGACAATACAGTGCCTCATTTTCACCTGAGTGATGGACTGAAGTTAGGAAAGTCACGTAAAGTGACCTCTTGATTCCGAGTCGAGCACTCTGCCGCTACACCACACGACCCGGCCAATGTCTTGTTTCCTATGATTGATTACTTGTACTCTTTGTTCACATTATCAGTATTATCTCTATGTTTGATTATCATTGATTGTTTAATATTATGTACAGGTCACTGGTTTTGCAACTAAGGCCATGTTGATTTGATTATATGGATGACATCCGCGCGCGCATGAATTTTCGGCCGTTTCCAAAAAAAAAAGTTTTCAACCATACTGTAAATCGTACAAAACAGTTGCAAAATGAGCAAAAATATACCATAAGTTAAAAAAAAATTAATAAAAACTATACCAATGCCGTAGAATGCCAAAATCAAACGAAAAAAGACGAAATTGTAAAGAAATGAACTTGAAGACTAGATTATTCGCCAAACCATATTCTGTCCCATTTGTTCAATCCTCATGACCACGTAGATTTCATAATGAAAAGAACTTTTTTTTTTGCAAAACTTTTTTTTTATTCGCACGCGCGCATCAGTTTTGGGGCTCCCGGAGGATGTCATCCATATAATCAAATCAACATGGCCTTATGTACAGGTCACTGGTTTTGCAACTAACACGTTTTCAGCTGCTAATGATCCAATTACTATTGGGCTAAACAATATGAAAGATGATGATGATGATCCTTAATTGAGCAATTATCTGTAGACTGGAGCCAGTAAAGGGGGTCAAACAGAGGTCAGAGACAAAAGAACAGTCATCGGGTTTGAGAAATTAATGATGTCAGAGTCTGGTGTCCTTTATTTGTTAGGGTACGATGGGTCAGTAGCCTTTCTGATAATTTGACAGAAAATAAGGATCTGCCACAAGGAACTTATTTGTCTCCCTTCCTCATTTTGGCTTAATGAATGAATTGTAACAGTGGGGGGTTTATAGGCGCTACCAACAGATCCGGCAAATGGGTCTAGACCTTTTAGCGGAGAGGTTAGAGTGTCTGACTGGGGCCCGGGAGGTTGTGGGTTCGAACCCGGGACCAGTGGGGTTTTTACTGTCTCCTCCTGTTTCTTACAGAATGAAAGACCTTTATTGTACGTTTGTGCTCTAACAAGCTAAGTAAAGGTCATGAATAGACAAGGAAAAGGATACAGCAATGACACTTAAACTATACATACTAATGTGATATACTATTTACATTGTTCGACTTCTTCTCGCTTCTTGACGCAGATATAGATGTACGAGCATATAGAACTAATGATAACAGTTACATGGTTTGTCAAGTTTAATAAGAAACATGAATTTTTCTGATTCATTTAAATGTCCAAAGCTGGGGAACTTATCTAGTATATAAGAATATAGGAAATCTCTCTCATTACTATATAACGTACAATCGACTACGAAATGATACTCATCCTCAATCTTATCTAAATCGCACTTGAAATTGGCAAATCCTTTGCTCTAGAGGAATGTGGTTGTGGTTGTGTCTGCCTATACTCTCCAAGCAGATGTTTGGTTTGGGTTGGCTTATTTTTGACGTGTTGTTATTTTTTTTTTTATCGGGGTTTCTTTTTTGCACTGAAAAAAAAAATCCCAGGGCAAAAAAAAAAAAAAACGATAAAAAATCCTAGAAACACGCCAAAAATAAACCAACCCAAACCTCTGCTTGGACAAGTTCTGTTCTGGACTAAGACCACAGCAAGTAAATTTTATGGATGACATCCTCCGCAGACTCCAAATCTAATGTGATCGGGCGAAAAAAAAACAAGGCGCGCCGAAAAAAACAAGGTTCCTACGTTTTAAAATTTCAACTCAATCCGATTGTACAAATGGTTTGATTCGGTTGGAACATCACATATACACAGCCAGCATCACATATCACTGCATCAAAGTAAGAAACAAAACATTAAATCAGAGCCTTTTCTTGTCTCCTCTCTTTATAGTTATCTGCCATCCACCTTTCGGCATGGCATCAGACATCTTTGCCCATTTTCGGCATGGTGACCACTGTCAGAAGGCAACAGAATTTCTTCTTTTTTTTCCCAAAATCAGGCTAAAATTAATGCGCGTGCTAATGTCATCCATAAAATTTACTTGCTGTGGCCTAAGTACCGTTAGTCTTGCCCACCAACGCCTCTTTCCAGACGCCTCCCGAAGCCTAGCCTGGATGCCAGACCCAAAGCACACTGGACACAAAATATCATCTTGCACCCTGAGATATTTTGTGTCCAGTGTGCTTTGGGTCTGACATACAGGCTACCCGAAGCCTGGTAGAGGCTATCATGGCCTATCATGTATGGCGTGAGAAACATGTTGCGTTTGCTGTACGTGGAGAGCTAGCCTGTTTGATCAATACACTATTAGTTGCATCCCTTCATCGGCATGATATTCATAAGGGGTAATCTCCAAGCAGATCCCTCTCGGTGGCAAAAAGACAGTATCAAATTGGCCAGGCAGTATCCATTAGCCAGAGAAGGTCCGCGGCCTCCGACGGGTGGGGGTCAGGACAAAAAAAACGGCCATATATAAAAATGTAACGATCATTCCCCCACAACCTCTGCTTGGAGAGTAGATAGGGGGAGCTTTTCAGTGGCAGGGCATCGATTCTATGACGTCACGGTCGTACCAAAACCTTGACGGGAGTGTCAGATTATAATGTTCACCGAGTGCAAGATTTTAAACCTCAAAATGTACTAAACTAAGGATACACATTACATAAAATAACTATATAACGTTATTTAACACAATTTTCAAATTACAATTGTAATCTTTTGCGCCATTTTCAAAATACTGTGCCTGTACCACACCCCTTTAGTGATTTGGAATTTACCAGTAGGTCAAGGGTCAAGTATATTTGTTGACACAACCCGGATAGGGACTGTTGTTCAAAAACGTAGCAGTCGACTCAGGCAGGGTACGCAAGCCCGTAGATTAAACGTACTTTACGCGGCTATTTCTAAGCCAGTTTGTACAGATTTGTAGTACAAAACGAGCTTAAGATTCGTACTTTACGCAGCTATTTTCCAAGCCAAGTTGTGCAGATTTTGAAGCATAAATCGCGATGGTTGACAGCGTGTACCGTACGCGTTCTCTCGGCGTGGGTGCCTCGGGTCTGCCGGATCAGTACGCGGACGGGAAGGCTGCCCGGGTATGGCAGCTGTACATTGGCAGCGTGTCCAGCCGCACGGACACCTATCGGCAGTGGATCTGTCAGACCCTAAGGGACAACGGCTGCCAACATGTCCTGGACGTGGCCTGCGGGACTGGGTAGGTGTTCCCGTTAGTTTCATTCCCAACCAGATAGATCTGTAAATTTGCCTTGATACCGCCGCATACTGTTCTATTAATCGCTTCCGACGTGCTTGAATATTTGAGGTGCGTCCAGTACTTATCCAGATTAGTCTTGAACTGGTTCACTGTTTTGCTGGTAGTGAATTCCAGTCCTTGACACTTCTAAGTGAAAATACTGAACACTTGGCCTCTCATCTTTTGGGGGCTTAAACAAGACACCGGATTGTTGCAGATCAACATAATAATTTTTATTTTATATCAGCAGCTTTTTAAAGTACTGCGCCACATCAAATTATTTTGCAGCCCAGCTAGATCACCATGTCATAGATGTGGCTTGTGGTACTGGGTACATGTAGGTGTGACCGTTATTTTCATTCCCAACCAAATCGATCATTTGGTGGCTAGATCCACAAGACCTCAACATAATTTTGGCGCTGAGGCCAGCAACGCAGTATCCAAAACGTCAACACATGCTGGCGAAAAAAGATACTGAAAAAAGGCTGTCAAAAACGCCTAAAAAGACAGAAATAAGAAATAATTGAAGCCTATATAACCTCTGCTTGGAGATTATTTTCAGTTTCACTGCTACTTTTAATGACACGGCGACGCATCGATAATTTTGCTTGCTCGATCGAAAATGAAAAATTCAGATGGCTGAGACAACATTTTAGTTTTTAATCTGCATCAGCAGCTTTTCAAAGTATATTGCGCCACATCATATCATTCTGCATCCCAGCTAGCAGCTAGCTAGATCAGCAAATTTTTGTTGTGAAGCTGAAGCCCGGAGCCGGTTTTGACCAGTTCATTCTGGCCGCGTGGACAAGTTGTTTATGTTGTGGTGGGATCAGGTTTCACGTGGGGTGGGCGTGGCCGTAATGCGTGCCTCTGGTTGGTCAGGCTGGATGTTTACGTAACCCCTGGAGGTCCCCAAGGTTGAACAAGCAAAACAAATGCCATGTGATCGGGGTCTGCTTGTGTTTGTGTACGTGTGACATGACAGAAGTGGACATAAGTGTTGAATTTTGTGATGCTTGAAGTACATGTGATACTCATGCCACATGTGACTGAGTCACATGCAAGTAACATGCAACTTAACTTCACAAAAGGAATGTCTTGATTTTCTCATATTGTGTATTATACATGTAACGTTAGTATTGTAACTTGTAACCAGTTAATATGTTATCTTTATTTCAGGTCTTGTATCTATAATTGATTTCTTATTTCATGTTTGTCTGTACGTCTGTACATGTGGGTTATCTAATGCCTTGATAACCTGTGTCTTGACCTGTTGTCAATGTCAATAAAGAAAGAAAGAAAATCACATTTACATTGTCAATGGTAAAATATTAGCTTGATACATATCCATTTCATCTTGTCCTTGCTTGTGTGTAGTGGACAGTTGCATCATTGGGTCTAACCTAGTAACAGACCCAAATGCTGGGAAGATTTAACTAATAATAAGTAATAAGTTACAGCTATTACAATTGAAATAAGATGTTTGCAGCCAAAGTTCACAGCATGCCGAAAATGGGCCTAGCGGCTGTCGACCCAGACTGGGTGGGACTGGGATCCAGATTCAGGCAGTTCAAACCTGTTCTTGCCAAGGCTTCAGCACACTGAAGTTGGTACATGTTAGCTGCCCAAATTCCACTAAATTATTAAGTTAAAACTCTCCTTTAGCTGCCCAACCGAGGGTGACAGCTATACTTCCAGGAGAGAGTACATAAAACATAACAATACATCAACATATATATATATACATAAACATACGCAATATATACAGTACATACATATACATATATATATATATATATAATATATATAATCTTCAATTTACTACCAGTTCTATGTTTGTAATAAGTTACAGACAATAGACAATGGGAATGAAACACATCAT